>NC_047526.1:28923089-29028089 GCF_902827115.2 Pseudochaenichthys georgianus | reverse complement strand
CGCATCAGAGTGATGAGAGTAATTTCACATCTGCCAAATTAAGAAAAGAGAAAGCAGACAGAGTGTAACACACCAAGCAGCACGGAATTAAAGAACGCAGACGGAATTTCATTTATGATGGGATGCCTGCCTGATGAATGATGCTAATAATGAACGATGAGCTTTCAATGTGAACTTTTATCAATAATTTAAAGGCGTGTCACAGCAAAAACAAAAAAGCTACTTCCCTATACTATGTTACCTGTTCTTCTCATCACCACACACTTCCACGTTTAAATAGATTATGGACATCAACCTCCTCCACACAAAGTGCAGCCAACAGGCAGAGCACATTGATTTGGCAACAGGTTTGTCTTCCCGCATTAACCCGTCTGGAGCAATTTGGAGTTCATTAGCCTCAAGGACTCGTTGACCGACACTGGGAAGACACAGCTTCGACACTGGGTTACAGTAGTCAATTCTAACAGGATCGTAATGTGTTCAATTTTATGTAAAAATGTAGTAGAAATATTTCCTCCTGTTTAACTTCCTAACAGAAAAACATTAAGCTGAACTATATCCGATTCATTTAGTTTTTTACCCTGATGTTGAATTTGGAATAAAGAATCTGATAAGTGTGAGTGAAAAATAAGTGTATAATGTTTCAACCCCAACAATAACTCAAATTCAAAATCTGCATTCATCTACTTGTTTAACATGTATGTTGCCATAAACTCTTAAAAAAGTCAATTACAGTCTTCTGGATCTTCCTTGTTTTTCTTCCTTGACACCTTTCCTTTCTTCATTCACTCCCTTTTCTCTTATTTTCCAGGAAACATTGACAATATACACTGAATTTGAGTCCTAGGCTGAGAAGTCTGAGCGCCTCTGGTGTATTCTATCAAATCCATTCAGCTAAGCTCGGCTGCCTTCACATTAACATTGCAGACTGAGATCAACATATTTTGAAAATGTTATGACCTTGGGATTAATTCACCGCATAAAAATGTTGATTTCTCTGATGGGCAGAAAAATCCACTTTGGATTCACGACACATTCACTTAAACCTCTGGTGACTCCACATTCAGCCTGGCTTGGTAATTTAATCCATTACCTTAACTTAAAACACATCTGCTCTGAGTGAGGAGACATTTTATTTACAAATGAACTATATTTAATATTTTCAGCATAGCACTCTTGATTATGCTAAAGTCCTGTAAGCATCAACAGGGAAATCAATCCGTTTGCTTTCTGAAGATGCAGAATGAGCTTTCTGTAGGACAGCAGTTAAGTCGCTTGGAATTAAAAAACAAATGTTGATTTTTCAGTTGGTTTTCAATCCTTTTCTGGATTCATTACACTGGTGTCTCTTGTGAGCGTAACCTCATATCCATCCATGCAACACAATGATAACTTTCACATGAATACACACACAAGTCAAGTTTTCTCCGAACTTTAGACATTTTTCCTGCTGACAGGCACACAGATATGACAATTTACTATATCTGATTAATATAGTCGTTTGGCTTTTCTTTTCTTTTTTTTGGCGTTTTGGCTTTAGAGTTCCATGACTTTTATTTCATATAAAATCAGAGCTCAAAACTTGCTAAATAATTGATATTGCCGAATATATATTGCATTTACTTTACATCTGCTGATTTATCTTGTCTATTCTGGTTTTATGATGATGCAGTCAGTGGAATTGAATATTCAACCTCACATTTATTGACTTATACTGTCGTCATCCAATATGAAAACCTAGTGTATAGGCTGCGACTAATTGTTATCTAAGAATAAAGGCTATCAAATACGCAAAAAGTTAGACCCATAGATGACATCTTTACATTACTTGTTTTCTCTAACAGTCCAACATGGAAAGTAACAGAAAACAGAAAAAAGCATCACATTTGGAGCCCCTTACGTTTGGCCTTTTCCGTCTCACATGACTTACAGGCACTAACAAGGTTATTTCCCATTGACTTTGAGAGAAGGATACCTGAAGAGTTCAACTGCTAACTCATACCAATCAAAATTGACAGCAATGTATTCCCCGTTGTCAACAAAGCAATATCAACTAGCGGTTCAGTATACAACCAGTCAAGCCACCAATACGCAATAAAGTTGCCTCTGGGTCTACAGAAGGGGTGTCAAACTCAAGGCCCGGGGGCCAAATCCGGCCTGTGTCTTCATTTTCTGTGGCCCCACAAGAGCTTGCAAAGAATATTATATGTTTATTATACGGTTACATGATGATTTACAGAAGCACATTGCCCATGAACTACATGTCCCACAATGCATCTCAAATTAGACTTTTTTCTCAGAATTAAACTTTGTTTCTTCTAAATATGCCTTTTTTCTTAGAATGTGCCCCTTTCTCAGAATGTGACTTTTTTTTTAATGTCACTTCTTTTTTTAATGTAATTTCTTTTCTTTTTTTTTGACTTTTTTCCCAGAATTTGGCTTTTCTTTTAAAATCATTGTGTGACATTCTCACTGAAGAGACTTGCAAGTATTTGCCCCAGACTTCTGCTTTCAGACATAGTTAATTCTGATAATAATACAATGCAGAAGCAATAATGTAATATACATTATTTTACATATATATTATTTATATATGTATTTTTATATGGTCTTAAAGTTACAACCGGCCCTTTGAGTGCAGCCATAATGCTGATGTGGCCCGCGATTAAATTGAGTTTGACACATGGTCTACAGACTCTACAGTGATGAGCAATTTTCCACCCAACTTTTCTTGCAATGTTGCCCAAAAAAAAGGGTATTTTCATCATCAACAAATGTGTCTCGGTCCCTCTCCTCAAAACCAGCATTAAAACCATTTTTATACTGAGGGATCTGTTTCAAAAGATTTAATTTCCATATAGCTTTTGTGATTACTTCCAATCCTCTACTCAATATTGCTGCTTCAACCTCCCCCTCTCTCTCATGCCCCGTGAACCGTTATTCTACCTGTTTCACCAATCCTTATCATTGATGTCTCCTTCAATGCCTTATAACTCTTGAGCGCACCCTCCTCCTCCTCCTCCTCCTCCTCCTCCTCCTCCTCCTCCTCCTCCTGATTATCTCCCGGTGTCTCTCTGAGCTCCGTCGCTGATAGAGAGCATGCCTGGCTGACATGCCTGGTAATGAGGCTCCTAATGCAGATGGCCTCTCCCGCCCTCTTCTACTCACTTTCTCTCTTATACACACACACACACACACACACACACACACACACACACACACACACACACACACACACACACACACACACACACACACACACACACACACACACACACACACACACACACCGTACGCACAAACACACACATCATGATGGCAGCCCCCCTCCCCTCTGCAGGTGGTCCAACGCACTCCTGCGTAAAACAGTAGCTGGAGATGTTTTGAAGAGGATCAATTGAAAAAAGCATGACAAGCACTACATTTGTCTGATTATTCAAGCTACACACACACACACACACACACACACACACACACACACACACACACACACACACACACACACACACACACACACACATGTCAACACACCCTACACACACTCAAACAGCTTCATGTTTGTTCTATTGTTCAAGAAGAAAATGGCCAATCCTTAGTAAGTTGTGTAAAAAGGGGTAATTTGACTAATAATAAGAATCCGTATTTTGCATGAATATCTTATTGTATGCCTTGTTATATTGTTTGTGACCCAGCTGTCAATCCCCTTCTCCTCTAAGGGCATCGTTGCTCTTTTTGTTGTTGAATGTCACGGCCCTAACGCACAAGAACATAATTAACCTTCACAACTTCACAACTACAGTAAATACAAAAGCAGCAGGTCTTTTCAAGTGCATTTCGCATCTCTTGATCTTTAAAGGTTCACTTAGATGATGGTATATCTCTTAGCAGTGGTGTATCCTGGCATGCAGACGGACGTGGTTATCTTTGTCTGGGTTTTGAGAGATTTATCTGAGATCAAAGCAGTATGGATTTTGTTAGTGGTACATTAAGGCATTGAAAATAATATCTCATAGTTTCATAATGTTCAGAGTTTGTTTTGGATAATCCACAGAACAAACTGTGAACACCATTTTTAAAAAAGGAACATTTCTTTGGTAGAAAACAGTATGACAAATCTGTTGAAGATGAGGTCTGAGGATTATTCAGCGAAACGCAGCTTCTGAAAATAGATGCTGCCGTTAAGGTTTTAAATAATGTACAAAAACGACTTTACTTCACCTTTGTTGTTTGGTTGTGGTGGCAAAGAACTCAGACTGATCTTATCTGCATCTCTAAATATCACAAGTAATGTATACAAATACAAATAAAATGTTATTTCTTAATTATGGTGAGCAACCGTCAGGGCATGTTGCCATTGATTGTTTGTTTTTAGGAAAACACTGAGGATGACTAAACACTATGGAAACATTACATTCTTAACTTCAAAATGAATACCAGTGACAAGTGAACACTGTCCAAAGTTAAAATAACCTCACTATTTGTCAAATTATCTGATGATTTTTTTATAATGGCACTGAAACAAGCCTTCATCTGTAGCATACATTAATGTCACATAGCCAAACATTGTGAGTGACTTGAGTTCTTGAACTATGTGAAAAGTTGAAAACAAGACTCCCCAGGGAGCCAGACAGTGCACATCGACTAAGGATACACCCTGTTGGCCAAGCAGTTACTGCAACAGGGACATATTTGTGTTGTATTAGTAAAGTTCAACACTAACTATAGGTCAAGGTATTTTATGTAGACATTACATTACATGTTACTTGTTAGACACTTTTATCCAAAGCGACTTACATACTCAGTACTGTGGACAATCCCCACAGGAGCCATTTGGGATGAAGTGTCTCAGGGACACAACGACATGCTGACTGCAGTGGGGTTTGAACCTGTGACCCCCTGATCCGAACACCAACGCTCTATCCACTGCGCAACACGCCTCCTAGACCTCATTGATGAAGACATTTCAAAGGGTTTTATGATCTCAGCTATGCCTTTGCTTTCCTAGATATAATGGATGTTTCCTTTGGTCAATTATGTTGAAGTCACCCAGCTACAGTTTATAAGCTACTGATGTTATACTCTTCAAAAACTACAGCCTAAACACACAGTTTACTTGACTTTAGACATTGATATCACCACAGTGGCTAAGTTGATTTTTTAACCATTCAAACAGTATTCGAAACAACCATCTTCTATCTGTCTTTTAGCGTCATATATATCATACTTCAGAGTAGTTCAGGCTCCTCCAACAATGACACAAACAATATACTGAAGACAAAATAGATCAAATGAAAACACTGCAAGAAGAAAAAGAAATGAAACAAGAGAATGTTGCAATGGACACAATGGTGTAAGTAAATGCAAAAAGAAGCAAGTTATATACCCAAACAAGTATAAATAAGGTTTGATAAAAACAGAATTTTAAATTAAATATTGTATTGTAGGGGAATACAATACAGCTGTTTGTAATAATATATAACTAAATAATAGGACTGTAAACATCGTAAAGTGCTCTCTTAGGTTTTTGTTTTAATAGGCCAAAAACGCTTAAGTGGTTATCATGCGTTTTCCTTTTTATCTAAACAAGTAAAGAAACCCTGCTCTGATAGAAACAAAGTGTGATTAATGGCACGTGTCAGCTTGCCACAGTGATGAGAGGACGTTTAAAAGCCTTTCTCCTGGATTTATATTAGTTTATCTATCTAGGCAGAGGTGTCGCCAGCCTGGGCCTGATTAGCTTATTAAGGGAAATGAGCAGCAGCCGTGTGAGTGACAGCGGGCTGATGCATGATGGGAGTGTTGTGCTCCGGTAAATGACTCCCCCTGAGCACAGTTATCGGTGTATTGATCCGTTATCTATCAGTCTCGGGAGGACTCACCTCTCTGCTGGGCATGGCAGCATTGCCATAGTAACGCGGTCAGAAGCACGAGCCGGAGTCGCTTCATTTCGTCTTGTTTTAAAAAGTGTGATATTGTGCCGCGTGCGCTGTGGAATCAGCGCTGGGGTCCTCTCGCGCAGCTCCGTGTGATGGGTTTAAAGTCAGAGGGAAGTTTCAGAGAAAGTTGATCCAAAGTCTCCTCCCTTTCCTCTACTCTCTCCCCCTTCTCTCCAGGTTTAAACATGGGGTGAAGTGAATGGAAAACTAGATAGATAGAACTTTTTACAACAAACATGTATTTACATTACATTACATGCTACTTGTTAGACGCTTTTATCCAAAGCGACTTTTTAATACTGTGGACAATCCCCACAGGAGAAATTTGGGGTGAAGTGTCTCAGGGACACAACGACATGCTGACTGCAGTGGGGTTTGAACCTGTACCCCCTGATCCGAACACATTTGCAGTATTGATTATAAAAGTTACCATTGGGCATCAGAAAGGCCCATATCAAGCAATGCATCACATTGTATCAGGTGAGCTTGTGTTTTGCCTACATTATTATTATTATTATTATTATTATTGTATGTACATTATCATTAGCTTATGTCTGGCAAATGAATGTAAAATGTAAAAAAATACAAAATGTTGCTTAGAAATGTAATGGTGTAGAAGCGTGAAGTAAAATGACTAATACTAAGATAAAGTTCCGAATAGGTATTTTAGTATATATATATATATATATATATATAGCAGATTAATTAATTAACTTTTTTGAAACTTTACATTCTGGGATCATTGCGAGCATATATCCCTGAAATTGGGTAATCGGATTACTTTTTGATGAGGTCCAGTGAGTTTCAAAGCAGTACTGTAATTAAATACAGTGTTTCCCACTGCTACAACAATTGCTTAAGTGTGAGGCAGGCGCTGAAACACTGAATCCATTACAGGGTGTAAGGCGTATTATACATCAGTTTGCTGCAAAACTGAAGCAATTTTGGAAAGAAAAGCTTCAAATGCTACAAAGAAAATGAAATGTTGCATCAGCACAGCTCTGGAAACAACAAACAAAAGAGCATAGCAGGGTGAAGAAGAGAGAAAGAACTAAGTAGAGCAGAGAAAACTTCAGAAGTGAAGAGTTGGAAAAAAGTTCTGGTGAAGTTTTGTCAAGTGAGTTACACAATTGTTCTGTGGCTCCTCCTGCTGCCCTGCGCAACTCACCACAGTCTGGGGCTACACTCAAACTGCCAGGTATGAACAGCCATATGCACAAACAGAGACATTAAATAAGGAAAAAATCAGAATATAAATACATCTTTGTGGAAAAGGTATGTCGGAGCATTGTTTGAAGCTTCTAAAAAAGTTTCTAAAGTGCCATTTGAGGTTGAGATTCACTGGAGTACACAATGATAATGCAAAATGTGCTGATTTGCATAAAGTTAGATATTATCAACACAGTATAACCTACATTTACAAGTTACATTTTTAATTAAAGCATTGTTATTTTATATCAGCATGTAAAAATTATCCCGCATTTAATGAAAGTGAATGAAGTCATACCCTCAACTTTATCCCTGTGTTCAGGCCATTAAATCTGTTTACTTCTTCACTGTTGAAAACACGGCTATATTAAAATGTTACAGCTCACCAACTTGTCAATCACTTCACACACCTGTGCAAGAGTGTTTGTGCAATTGTGTGTGTGTTTTTGCAGATTATCTACAGGCAGATACAGGGGGATATTTTTGTAGGAGTTTGTTTATGTGTCCAGTGTCAGTCAATCTTCCCCAGACCCAGAGAGCCTGACTCTGCACACAGTGAGGCTGAAGATGGGCTCTCGTCGCTGGGCTCGCAGCTCTGGGCAGCCCTGGAGTTCTGCTGGGTCTCTGTGGGGCCGGGCAGTGTCGAGGCTGCATCTGGACTGGACATCAAGGTGAGTCACAATATGGGATACATTCATTTATAGATTTACTGTAGCCTACTATTTATTTTCATATTGAAATAATTACTTTTCTAAAGATAACTATGATTATTAGTAGGTTTATCATCAAGTGTTTTATTCTTCATGTTAAACTTTATTGTGCATTATGTAGAGTATCTGCTAAGTTTTTCTAGAGTCAGAGTAACAAGGTACTTTACAAGTCAATAAATAACACTTTTATTGTTCCTTTTGCATAATAGTATTGTTGTCAATATACATATTTTGTTTAGTTTGTTTAAGTTAAACTATAGTAGATTACACAAATATGAGGACATTTCTTTAAAGGTAATGAGGCTGTCCTTTCAAGAAATTCAAAGCAGACTCCATTGTATTCTTAAACTCAGTATGGCATTTGGAAGGAATAATATGATAAGAACAGTTGTATTGAACCAAATACACTCAAGGTCTATTACTAATGTAACTGATGACTCAAAAAACATTAACTCAACATTTATTGAAGTGGTTTGTTTTGATTGGCAGGTTTTTTCAGGAGGACGAAGAGATGCTGATTCTGACCCACAGCGATGAGTTGAGCAGAACTTATGGTGAGGACAACAGATTGCCTTTGGAGAACATCACAAACGGAAACAACAGCTCTGAGGACACCAGGAGAAACGGCACCTTTGTGCAGGAGAGTCCAACTCTTAAAGAAAGCAGAGCCACTGTTATCTCCACCGGACCCAGAACCATCACCATAACTTCAGCCGTTTCCACTTCAGACTCCTTTTGGTTTCAAAACTCCAACATTTATGGCAAAGGGAAAAGATCCTCTGAGACCGACAACACTGAGGAGAACAAGACAGAATCCTACAGGATGTTCAGAGGGAATATGCAAAAACCAAGACTTTCTGAGCGTGGAGAGGAAGGAGAGGAGGGGACTTCTCAGTTTGGTACCAACTTGGAAGAAGAGATAGCAAAGACGAGTTTGGGTAATCCTGTTCAGAGCCCCAACCCCGGCACCAAAGGGCTGAACACCATCACCACCTGGGAGGCTGGCTGGAACGTCACAAATGCTATACAGGTATATTAATAATAATAATTCATTAAATGTTTTATTAGAGTGCTGTTCAAGGCACTCAAAGCGCTTTACAATTACGAATTACACATATTAGACATGCTACAATTATCACTGTGGACAATACCCAATAATCGTCACAGTCAGGCAGGGATGTCAGAGATTCAATATGATTTAAGAAAGGTTTCCATGTTTTTTCAAAAGACCTTAAGGAACAGTTGAGGGAAAACCTAAGCTTTTCGAGTTTAATGGACAGTAACATTTCTTTCACCCACCTGCTATGAGATGGAGGTTGAGCGTGTTTCCAATTGAGGAGTATAAGTCGCCTGGCTAACAGGGTGGCAAAGGCTAGAACGATCTGTATAACTTTAGAGGTAACAGGCTGCAGGGGGGCACCAAACAAGACCAAGAGAGGATCTGAAAGATAGTAGTATTATATGCTGTGCTAAGAGTTTTGAAGACATCGGACCAGAATGTGGTGAGCCTAGGGCAGAGACAGAACATATGGGAATGATTGGCTGGGGATTGTTTGCCCTCTCATCTTTTTAAGTGGGAGAACTTGCCCAATTGGCGGCTGACTAAATACTTTTTTGCCCCACTGTACATCTGAATTGTTGTCATAGAGTATATCCAACACCAATAATTAGACACAGAATTGGATTGGTACCTGACCCGTATTGTTCATTTTGTCACCAGGGAACCATTGGCTCTTTCTTACATGTTGTATGGGAGTGTCCAGGAGTATTACACTTTTGGGGGAAGGTTATTAGTACCCTTACATATTTAATAGGATTGAGATTACGAATGGAACCTGCTGTACATCTTCTAAATGATGAATCTCACCTTTCCCTTACGGAGAAAACTCGCAAAGTAGATTATTTCTTGCTCTGTAAATCATTTGTGCAATTTAAAATTGAACCAGATCAGTAAACTTCAAGAATAATGAATTAGTGTGTTCAAGATATCCAACATTATTGATTATTCTTATAGCCCTTTTTTGTAATGTGCATAACAGCTGTAGGTTGGTTTTGTAAGTATTTCCCCAAATCTCCACACAGTAACTCAGAAATGGCAATATGAGTGTATTATACAGAGTATATAATGATTTGTAGTTCAGAATGTGTCTTGCTTTCGCCAATATTGCGATAGTCTTAGCCAGTTTTGCTTTTACATGAGTGATATGAGGTTTCCAGCTGATTTTGTGGTCTAAAACCACACCAAGGAACCTATTTACATATACTCTTTCTATGTTTATGTTGTCTAGTATTAATTGCACCTGTGGATTTGTTTTATGTTTTCCAAATAGCATAGTTTTGCTTATATTTAATGATAATTTGTTCTTATCAAATAATGTTTTACTTTAATCATTTCTGCTGTTATTACCTCCATTAGCTGTCTCAAATTATCACCAGAACAAAAAATATTAGTATCATCTGCAAATAAAATAAATTTCAATATATTTGATACTCTGCAAATATCGTTGATGAACAGCTTTGGACCCAACACAGACCCCTGAGGTACTCCACAAGTGATGTTCATGTATTCTGATGTATGTTCACCTATATTTCAACAAATTGTTGTCTGTTGCTTAAATAATCTCTCACCCAGTCTAATCCCACCCCTTTGATGCCATACCTTTCCATTTTGTGATCTATGGGGTCAAATGCTATTGATGAACTATTCTTTTTATTTATTTTTTAAAGATTGTTTTCGGCAACCAGTGCCTTTTTATATAAGTGACAGTGTAGAATGGGGGGGGCTGACATTTGGCAAATTGTTCGAGTTCGTATTGGAACCAGAGGTCATCTTTGTCAAAATGTGTAGGGGGAAACATGTTAGTCACCGACAATGTTAAAAAAGATTTATCTAGAAATAAGTTGAACAAAACTCATGTCATTCCTTGTTTTTCAAACAAAGCTTTGTCTCTCTATCTCTGTAAATGCCAACCGCTCAAAAAATATATGTATTAAATATGCAGACGATCACCATTTAATCCGCTCCCCCTGAAATAACTAAACAATGCTCAGTGGTCTTGCAGGCTCTTGTCAGGCTCCCTTCAGTCTTCATAATCAAATAAAGCATGAATCAAATCATTATTTTTATAAACACAATGTATCCTCGTGGCGTTAATGCTAATAGCCTATTGTTGTGTAAATGCTGAGCCGTATTCAACCGCTGCACTCATGTTAATGTGTTCTTTCACTGAATAACTGCAGTGTAATTGAAAAGCGTTGCAGGGTCTGTAAAGAACATTACGACATCAATACTGTTTACGCATGCACACATAAATGAATACACATGCATGAAGACTTGTTCCTTCGGGAGTTAAGGTGAATTCATGTCAATTTATTTTGCGTCAGGTTGCTCTAAATACACACATTGTAATTCACCATCAGCTCTGTTGTCAGTACATAAATAAACATACAAACTAATGACATTTATTAAATAAAGAAGTATTTTATATGCTTGGTTTATTGATGCCAGTCTTTCTATCTCAGAGCCAGGTTTTCATTCATTAGAGACCGCGTTTCTGTGCCTGATGATCCACAGGAAGTTTGTCTCGAATGGAAAGTGAGGCCATGATATATTCCATATTACTGATTTAAATTGCCTTTTCAAATGTACGATGAATTCATTTCTGTAGCCTTGATGCTTCCAACTATATTGTAATGCATGTGTCCCTAAAACCATGCTTTGAATTAAATAACTGCAATTTGACTGTATATTACTGCAGCATATTTTATTTTAAAACTAAAACACTATCTGCTTCATTCCAGGTTTGTGGGGTTGCTTAATGGTTTATAGGTTATTCATTACCAGCAGCCCACTGCAATCAGGATCCTTAACCAAATGGATTGCTCAGTAATCCTTTAGTTGAGGTCACAGATAGGTTAAATTGAGGTGACTACTGGATGACTAATGTAGCTTAAAAGAGTCTATTTAATAAAGGCGGTGATTCACTGGATGCTCAGACGCTGATGTTTGACCACAAAATGTATCTGATGTACAGTATAAACATCTGGGCCATAATTACAGATCGTTGTGAAAAAAACAACATCCGTTTTATCTCCTATCAAGGTTGAAAAGCAAATGTGTATTTTCCAGTGGTTGTTTATTCATGCCAATATAACTATGATGTGACTGTCTGCCAGCTTAATAAAGTTTTTATTAGAGAGCAAATTTGCTGCCAAAAATGCAAATACCAGCTCCAGCTCTCAAAGCTCCCGACTTGGGAGTATTATGAAACTCAGTTTTATTTCCAATTTGACTGTTAATGAGGCAGCTCGTCTTTGTGTCTTCATCGCAGATTAGAGACGTGAAGTTTGTGTTTTTGACAATACTGTAACAACGCTCTGATATCACTTTAACTACCTGTGATTGTCGGCTTTTGAGCAACATTTTACCTCAAACTGGCTTGGAAATTCAACATCCAAGTTGTAAATGGGTTTTCAAATCCAAACACAGGCCGTAGGGAAATTAAGAATGTCCACATTTTGTTTTGGAAAAGATTGCTGTCAAATGTTATTTGGTTCATCTCACTGCCAAATTCATCCCAACACCCCGAAGAGAAGTGAGGCATAAATAAATAAATAAATGCTGCCGGTTGCCCAAAAAACGTAAATTTGTTAGAGAGCCTGTGACACGAGTTTCTCCCATCATCCAAACCCATCAATTTGAGTAAATATTGTCCCCTTGAAAACCGTTACTGAACTGATTTTGGATATTTGTACTTTGATAACCATTAATCTGCCTTCAATGTTGACCATTTTCTGGATCTTCTCGGGGATTCTTCAAGTCCCGCCAAATTATGTGTGACGTCATTGCGGGCACAGCGCTCCAGCTGCACCGTTCAGGATCCCAGCTTCTGCATGTAAACGCACGATGGCGCACACAGCAGCAAGCTCAGACAGCGATGACAGTTTAATTTTGAACATGTCTGAGAGCTCATATGAGGCTGAAGGATCGGTTTATGTTGTATCTGTTAGAAGTTTAGGAATGAGGTGCGTCAATATGGGCGATCATACGGTCATGTAGCCAGTGGTGGACTGGGACTAAAAATCAGCCCGGGACTCTCGACCGCCCCACTTCGGTACCGCTAGCAAATTGTCAACTGGGGGAGTGGGGGATGTGCTAGTGACTTATCCGACCGGCCCACTTCGGTACCGGCCAGTGGCGGCCAGTCCGCCACTGCACCCAGCCCAGCCCACGTAAACTGTCAACGGGGGAGCCTCGCTGCGGGGAAACGGTGGACCTAGTGTCCCGATCGGAGTGGAAATAATAATAATAATCCGTGCATTTTATCCATTAATTTCCCCAACATTGTGGTAAAAAAACCACACGTTTAATCCATGTTGTTGGTGTACTACAACTACAAAAAGCATCGGTTTGTTTTCTCATCAGGAAATGCAGACCGGCTCAAACATCATCCTCACGATCATTTAATGTATAATATGTTCGCCGAATTGACATGAAAGCATTAATAAATGTAGTTTCATCCACTTGAGTTTACAACTACAAAAATAATCGATTTGTTTTTTATATCACATCCGACGGGAGGAAATTCAGCAGCTCTCACTCCCGATTTTTAATCCTAATGTAATCATCATCTTCACCACGATCATTTATGTTTACGTCGCCGAATTGACATGAAAGCACTGACAAATATGAATATACTGTAGTCAACTTCATTAAAACGTTATTAATGTGCCTAATCTCAGTAATTCACCATTTCTACGCATGACAACACACTTTGTCCGTGTTTGGCTCTCTCGCCGCACAGTGACGCGTTCCCGCATTGACGTCACTTCCGGCTTTCCCCAAAACTTCAAAATGAGTCGAAGGAATTTCCCCACGATGTTCGAAATTATTGATAATTATCGGAACGGTATCGCAACTTCTTTTTTAAACTGACGGTTCGAGATGACTAGTAGCCCAATAGTTCATTGCACAACAGTTGTTGGGAGGCTGTCACAGGCTCTTTAAGTTATGTTTACGTATATCACCTCTTTAAGCACTATTCTTGACAATATATATTATCATGAACACTTGGATCTTCATGAGAAATGTTACATTATTATTTTCCAGTCAATGTTTCTTGCTTAATATTGTATTCAATACCAGAGCAGTTTGCTGGTTAAAAAACTATTCTGATTGACTAACAAATCAATCGTTGTTTTCTGTGTCTGTAGCTCGTTGCGATTTCTTCCTTCATCTCAGTCTTTAGTTTTTCTTTAAATGTGGATAACCGGAGTCATAGCTCCTACTTGAAGTCTTTGATATCGTTGCTAATGGTTGCTAGCGCGACACTTAGCATTTCCTGCATTATCCCATAGCTCCTATAGCTTTTCCTCGTGTTCGCTGCTTCGGAGATTTCGTCCATTTCAGGTTCGTTTTTCCACTTTGTATTGCTGTCTGTTTCTTTTCCGGATTGTTTACCCCACTCATATCTAACTTTTCTTTGTTGAGTTGTTGTATTTTGTTGCAACTTCAAAGCACAGGAATAATAAAGTTAATGATAAAAAATCGTTATAACAAATGATTTGATATTAAGTCTGTATTTATAAAAATACATCAACACATTTAAAGCTATATTAGGTGTCGGATTACTGCTGGATGAAGCTAAAACACCTTCTCCTGAGCCAATCGGGGATTTATTTCCTCTCTTTTTGTACCTGTCTGTGATTGGGAGCTGCTTCAAGTTGTGCTCAGAGTAACCAATGAGGAATTATCTGGCATAAGCACAGAGCGAAAGAGAAGTGTAGGGAGGGAGAGAGAAGGGAGATGAAATCAGATACTTGAGCGTCAGACTGCTTTCATCACCAGCAGCTCCATTTGAACATCAAAGCTCCGTCTGCATGCCTAACAGACAGGAGTTACAGAATATCAACTTGAAAGAGAGAGAATGTGCTCGTGTGTTTATGCATCCACTGTGAGTGTGTGTGTGTGTGTGTGTGTGTGTGTGTGTGTGTGTGTGTGTGTGTGTGTGTGTGTGTGTGTGTGTGTGTGTGTGTGTGTGTGTGTGTGTGTGTGTGTGTGTGTGTGTGTGTGTGTGTGTGTGTGTGTGTGTGTGTGTGTGTGTGTGTGTGTGTGTGTGTGTGTGTGTGTGTGTGTGTGTGTGTGTGTGTGTGTGTTTCAGTGTCTCCATGTTCCAACATTCGTAACGCAGGAGCTCCTTCAAAGTAGCTTCTTGTCTCCTCTGATCTCCACTCATCCTCGTTTCCTTCTCTCCTCTACCCTCTTCAGTCTGTGCCTTCTTCTTCCTCTTCCTCCTCCATTGCCTCTCCTCCTTATTCCTCTCTCTGGCAGTCACTTCCCCTCCCGCCTCTCCTCGTCCCTTCTGCTCCTGCTGGCCTCCTGCATCCTCGAACGCTCCAGGCATCTCGCCAAAACTCTCCTCTCGCCTCCTCATCCTCCGACCGTGAACAATCCTCTTCTCTACTCTCTTAATTTCCCCTTCAACTTTCATCCTTGTTTTTTCCTCTTTTCTTGTGACTAGGTTTTAGACTTTTCGCATTTTAACAATTTTTAAAGAATATACTGTTTTTCATCAATATATTATAGGTCTCAGATAAATACAAAACATGTCTCTGAAGTGTTTGGCTCCAAACAGATCATTGCAGCATTACCCATAATCCCCTCTGTTTCAGGCCTGTTTCAAAAGTGCTGATTCTCTGTCTGTTACTTTAGATGAAAATAAGGAGCCCCTCCCCACGCCCCTCTGAGAGATATTTGGTTACAAAGAACACAATGGTGCTCTAGGAGGAGATTCAGGTGATAAGGTGGGGGGGGGGGGGGGTACCTTGGTTGCTGATTGGCTAACGGTTACACAAGCCAAACAATCGTTATGACATCATAAAGTGGCCAAAATCTGATCGGCTCATTTTCAGACAGGTTTTTATAGAAATGGATCAGGACAAAAAGAGAGAGAATCTTTGTTCACATGTTGATGTAGAAGAGACATGAAAAAGTGGATTTTGCATAATAGGTGACCTTTAAGAGATATATTTTTACTGAAACAAGTTGAAATGAGCACAGGTGCCCACTGTGGGTTGATTAAGAGGTCTTCTATGTATTTTGTTTTGTGTACCTATATTTTAAACTTCATTTTGCATATGACTAAATCCCTTCCTCCTCCTTACTTTTTTTACTTATCATTTTGTTTTCTTTACTTGAGAAAATTGGAAATTGTCTTACAACTTTGACATTTAAAAATGTTTAGTTAACAAAATATTCCTGGCAAGTTCACTGGAATTATCATATACATATATTTTGTATATTTTTCTCGATTGGACGGCTTATTTTTGTATACTTTTACCTTATGTATCTGTGTGTGTAATCATGGCAATAACACATTGGTCATTTTCTCACGTTGATTGGTGAATCTGTTTCTTCAGTATTCAACTACCTTAAAGGAGAGGTTTGGAAGCAACTTTTCCAAAGGGGCCTTGTAGTATTCTCATTCCTATCGTCCTCCACCAAACCCAATAATCTGTGTTCTTTCTTCCCATCTCTCAGGGTATCTTTGTGTTGGGTTTACCCTTCGCTCTGGTCCGCTCGGGTTACGTTGGTCTGGTTCTGCTGGTTCTGTCGGCCTGGGTCTGTAACCACACCGGGAGGATCCTGGTGGCCTGTCTGTACGAAGAGGAGCAAAGGTGTGTCTGTTATATTCTCCTCTTTAGCCATTTTACTCATAGTAGATTTTTCTAAGCAACTTCTTTAACTTTGTGTCAATGCTGTAGCACTTATGGGCTTTTATTCGTAAAGAGCACTTATCCCTGTGCTTTTTTTCTTTTCTTTCTTTTTTCTATGTTTGAGTTTCTGCAGATGGTGCGGCCCTCTTTATTTTCAGCAACTGTGACTATCGTTTCTGACAACAGAGCCGTTCATGAATGTATTTTCTCTTCTATTCAGACTCCTCTGGGGAATTTGACCCCAATTTTGATGAGTCAAAATATAAAAACATGTTATTCTGTTCTTTCAGCAGTGGCGAGCTTAAGAAAAGTACCACTTCCACAGCAAAAGAAAATGTCAATCTGTTCTGTAAAACTGTGCTGAAGTATTTTCTGAACTTAGGTTCAATTATGTTAAATTATGTTGTGATGAGTTCATTCATTTTTTATATAAATTGCAAGCCATAGCAATGTAAATAAAGAACATCATTGTGCTCATCTAAAGCACTGGAGCAAACTCTTCCACAAAGATAATAACTGGAAATAGTGACATTGCACGAAATGTGTATGACATTTTTGTCAGATTTTTTTTTATTATTTGTTTATTCCACACATGACAGTTATTTTAAAACGGAAGATGTACCCTTATACTGGTTTTTATTAGCGCATGGTGGAAAGGAGCAGGGAGAAGAAAATCTTATTTTACCTGCTCCTTCTTACAAGAAAATAACATCAAAGAAATAATGAAATAACCATTCAAAAGTAAAATAAAAGCAATATTCTTTCAATCACAGTTGCTTACAAATACTGAAACCTAAAACCAGAACACAATCAAAAGTCAACTTCATACTGTCTAATTACAGGGGGTCCGCAGGGTCTTAAAAAGTATTAAAAGTTGATAAATCATTTTGCGAAAATTAAGGCTATTAAAAAGTATTAAACGGCATATGCCAAGGTATTACATTTTGTATCTTGTTTTCAATAAGTATATAAATGGTCCAAAGAGGTTGTATTCTACAGTCTGCCTGAATGTAATCATGGCGTAGGTGTGTAGTGTGATTCTGTGTAGTTTATTGATGGCTTCCCGTTGGATGTGACATCATCTGAACAGTATATCGCACGCTCACTGCTTGATAGCGCGCGAAGGTCCGTTTACGCCGGTTGTTAAACAACATCGTTATGGGGAAATGCAAGTCTGCGTCCAAATGGTTGGAAGGAAAGGAGGAAGGACAATCAATACTGTATATAGTCAATGTGAGGTAAAGTGTGTCGCCAAGGTAACCGGTTAAAACTCAAAGTGGCGACGAGGTATTAAAATGTATGGGAAGGGTCTTAAAAAAGGTATTAAATCTGACTTCAGGATTCCTGCATATACCCTAAATTACACTATTATCACATTAAGATGATGTGTTTATCTCTCAGTGGAGGCTCGGTGTCACAGGTCAGAGTCCGGCGCAGCTACCAGGACGTTGTGGAGGCCTGCTGCAAAGGACTGTGGCCCCACTGGCCTGCACTGGCAGGCTGGATGGTTAATGTAGCGCAGGTAACACACACGTCAAAATAAAGCAGCACATTCATGATTCTGTACATGCACATGTTGAATACAGTACTTCTGGATCAGTGGCTCCTAACGTTTTGTCTGATATACACCGACAGCCTGTGAATGAGCTTGAGCAGCCCTTCACCATTATCACCATAAGCATTATTGCATTATTTATTTAGTGATATACTACAGTATCAACCCTTTTATTAATTACATGTAGCTTTTTCACAATCTTCTAAATACTGTTAGCCAGCTATCAGCTATGTATCCATTACTTTTAGATAACTATTTAAACAATGTATTCATTGCTTTTAGCTTTTACAGGATTTATTACTTTTCTTAAACCATTTCAATCATATATCCTTTACATATACCTACCTTTGAACTATTGGAAGGGTTCATTTATATCTATTAGCCAACAATTAAGATGTATTACTTATGACTGATCTAGCTATCATGCTAGTATATGAATATATATATTTTTTTTATCAGATTCTGTTGTTTTTGTCAATGAGTTTAAGCTTCTCCACAAAGCTTATAAAGCCTTCCTGCAAGCGTCTCGTTTGGAGAAGTGTACCCCTGGTCTAGCACCATGAGATGCATACTGTATATATTAGAGATACACAAGTGAAAAAAACACCTTAGTTTCCCACAATAAACAGTTAAACGTCTCTTTTTCTGCAGGTCATCGAGCTGTTGATGACGTGCACGCTGTACCTGGTGGTCTCCAGCAGCCTGCTGTCTGACAGTGTGTCGGGGACGGCTGTTCCTCGGTCAGTGTGCTCTCTGGTGTCTCTGGTATTCCTGCTGCCCTGCCTGCTGCTCACTGATCTCAGACCAGTCTCCACCCTCAGCCTGCTGTGCTCCCTGGCTCACATACTCATCAGGTGATTGAAAAGGAGTAGCTATGATTGTTCTGACATCAGCTGATCAGTATCAGTCATATGGAATCAAGACGACGAGGTGGTCTTTCTAATCTGCTCTCCTTTCCACTCCTTTGATCGTTATGCATCTTCTGCTGGTTTGGCCGTCGACTCCCATCTTCAACACACTGCTGTTGCTGCTTGTTTGATTTGTGTACACCAGTTGTCTCAGATAATGGAGCTGGATCTCAAAGCTCTCCATGGTCCATCTGATCTCTCAATCCTGTGGTTATTTAGTGATGTGCAAATCATTTCTTCCAAGTTTATTATTGAATATCCCATTTTTCTTTTATAAGCTTATAAAAAAAGCCTTGTTTTCACCTTTATTCAAAAAATAAATAATCAGCTAACCAAATTTGAATAACATTTTAAAATACATTTTGGAGATACATCTTTTTTGGGAAGCATTTTAATGATTTAATATTATTTCAAATTCATTTTCCCTTTATTATTTTTCTCCTTTTATATTTTGTACAATGTCTTTATTTCTTCTTTCAATTTCCTCATATAGGCAAACCTTCTCTTTAATTACTCTGTGTACCAATGAGTAAACAGCTCTTATTGCATCGTGCTTTGAACATAATAAAACAATTATCATTGCACGCTTTATTGATTTAAATGCATTTATCATTTTCTTTCCTTTTGTCTCTGGCCCTCTGTCAGCCTGTTGGTCATGCTGTACTGTCTGAGTCGAGCCAGCAGCTGGTCCTGGTCCACTCTGTCTCTGTCTGTGGACCCGGAGGACTTCCTCGTCTCTGTGGGCGTCATCATCTTCTCCTACACCTCTCAGATCTTCCTCCCTCCTCTAGAGGGCAGTATGGAGGACAGAGGGCGGTTTAACACCATGCTGGGGTGGACTCATGGTGCCGCCTGCATCATGAAAACCCTGTTTTCTTTACTGGTTTGTAACATTGTTAAACACTGGAAACGTTCTTGTAATTCCAGTGATACTGAGTTGGTTTTTTATGTGTTTGTGAAGACTCTTAAACAAAGCTAACATTTAGTTAAGTGCTGTCAGAGGTAAATAAATACAGTGACGGTTTTATTTTATAATTTGTTACCTAAAAAGCATTGAGACAGAATCTATATTTGGCCGGACATCTGGCTGACAACTTAGGATCTAATTAAAGGATGGAAGAAGGGACAGGCAAATGGAGTGATTGATTGACTGATTGCATTGATTTGTTTTTCCTCCTCCATTAGGCCGTGCTGACCTGGGGGGAAGAGACCAGTGAGGTCATCACAGACAACCTGCCCTCTGACCTCCGACCTCTCGTCAACCTGTGCCTGCTGGCTAAAGCCCTGCTGTCATACCCACTGCCCTTCTACTCTGCTGCTGAAATACTGCAAATCTGCCTGCTTGGAGGTAAACACGACCGCCAGCTTTTTATTGAAACCACTGACCTTTCCCAAAGTTTTGTCACCATACATGAAGAGAGAGTTCCTTCAGGCCATCTATAAATGGGTTTTTACTCATGAATTATATCTAAGGTGTGGTGGACTTTAGATCTCTATTTGACTGTATACGTTATAATGGCTGATATGCAGATTACACATGGCCTTAGGAAGCTGTTTTTTCCTTTCTATATTGCTTATTACTCTGTGGAGCAGCATAAGCATGTAAGATAAAGAAAGCAGGCCTGAGGCTGGTGGATCCCTGGATGGTCAATGAAAATAGCTTTGAAGAAAATTAATCGGTTACATGTTGTTTTCTCTCATGCTGCCTTAGGCATAAGACTTAATTGCTCCCGAGGTCAATAGTGGTGGACTGGGGTTAGATCGTTCAAGATGGGAGTCTCCGCAGATGTGTCAGTGAAGAAGGGTTGTGCTTGAACAGAGCATGAGAACCAGTTTAATTTCGACTAAACGATTTAGCCCACAGATTACCTCTTAAATTGCTTGCATCCACACTTAAGCCTATTGTCAATAGAAACCAACAAATGAAATGAAAACCTTACCGATGATGTCAGAAATACAACTCAAACGACAAAAAACCAAATCACATACCATTTGTTTTCGTTTGAATGCTACGACATCAGGGAAACCTTGTGATGACTAACCTTCTCACTGTCATTGGCTGTAAACACTAATGAAGTAATTATCACATAGCAACACTTTTCCTTTTTCCGAAGTGATGTCATTTAGAAATATAATATTTAAATGGGTAATGCACATGTCATTTTAACCCTTCCTGCCTTCTACAGCTTTTCTTTTTAATTTTTGCTAATGACAACTCTACATAGACGCAACTGGGAAACAATTAGTCTGAAAAGAACAACCCATACCCCAACATTGCTTGCAGGTTCAACACAAATTGACATCAAAACAACACTCTACTTCAACCTTTCCACAGATGTCTCATCATACTCCAAACATGGAGGTCGAGGTGTGTCTGGTCCGGCCCTGTTGATCCGTGTCGCCTTGCTGATGACATCATACCTGCTGGCCCTGATGGTCCCCAGGTTCTCGCTGTTGATGGGTTTGACCGGCAGTGTGACCGGGGCGGCCATGACGCTCATCCTGCCCTGCCTGTTTCACCTCAGACTGCAGTGGAGTCGCCTCACTGTGCGGGACCGCCTGATAGACCTGTGCATTCTGAGCCTGGGGGTCATCTGCAGTGTGTCTGGGGTGATCTGTTCAGTGAAAAGACTAGTGGGAGGACTGTAGGGTGGTGGATGGATGGATAGTTGGTGGGTGGATGGATGGATGGATGGATGGATGGATAGTTGATGGATGGATGGATGGATGGATGGATGGATGGATGGATGGATGGATGGATGGATAGTTGGTGGATGAATGGATGGATGGATAGTTGGTGGATGAATGGATTCATGGATGGATAGTTGGTGGATGAATGGATGGATGGATAGTTGGTGGATGAATGGATGGATGGATGGATGGATAGTTGGTGGATGAATGGATGGATGGATAGTTGGTGGATGAATGGATGGATGGATGGATAGTTGGTGGATGAATGGATGGATGGATGGATAGTTGGTGGATGAATGGATAGTTGGTGGATGAATGGATGGATGGATGGATGGATGGATAGTTGGTGGATGAATGGATGGATGGATGGATAGTTGGTGGATGAATGGATGGATGGATGGATAGTTGGTGGATGGATGGATGGATGGATAGTTGGTGGATGAATGGATAGATGGTTATATGGATAAATGAATGGATGAATGGATGCATGCATGAGTCGTGGATAATAAATCAATATATGGGTTGATTAATGAATCATGAATGGGTGGATGGATACATGAGTAGATTAAAAGATTGCTGGATTATTGGACGGATGGATATACAGATGGATATACAGATATATGGATGTATATACAGATATATGGATGGATGGATGGATGGATGGATGGATATACAGATACATGGATGGATATACAGATATATGGATGGATGGATTGATGGATGGATGGTGGATGGATGGTGGATGAATAGATGGATGGATGGATATACAGATGGATCGATAAATAGATTTTGAAGAGAAAGGACAGTTACGCACTCTCCTTGAAACATTTCTTTCTTTCAAGTGAGTGATTACACATTTTGTAATGAGTTATTCAAAGCATGTTCTTTAGCAATATCAGGATGATAAAATCCATGGGTGATGACAAATATACAAAAAAATAAAAATATGCGTGTCAGCCAAACGTTTCTTTAAGCTTCTTATAAATTCCCCTGTCACCACCTGGGATGTTTGCACCTATCTATTAACCAAACCGTACAATTTGCCATGCTGACTGGTTTGTAATAAGTAAATATTGTCCATGTTTTAACAATTGCATTGGAGAGCAAAAGAGGATTGTCTCATAGTTCGTAATACAAAGTCAAGAAAGATTTTTGTTTAAGTAGGAAATGGAGTTTTGTTACATTATATAATCTAAATCAAATCAAACCTTGTAAAGTGCTGAATGTGCAGTCTTATGTGTTGCTGTAATAAAACAATAAAAATAATTACAGCCATTAGTGGAACAGGCTGACCTACCGTACAATTAACTCTATTTTTAAGGTTTTTATGCTTAGACGAACAAGTTTTCTGTGCATAATTATTGTTAAAATGCTGTTGCCTGTAATATGTGTGAACTTTATCATAGTGTGTCTAACAAGCCTTTAAGAGGAAATAAATATAAAAAGGATCCTCCCCTTTTGGCTGGAGAGGATAGAGTGATGTTTGTCTCATCTCATGTCTGAATTTGCTATTGATAAAATATCTATGGCGGTAGACTGTGTGTGTGTGTGTGTGTGTGTGTGTGTGTGTGTGTGTGTGTGTGTGTGTGTGTGTGTGTGTGTGTGTGTGTGTGTGTGTGTGTGTGTGTGTGTGTGTGTGTGTGTGTGTGTGTGTGTGTGTGTGTGTGTGTGTGTGTGTGTGTGTGTGTGTGTGTGTGTGTGTGTGTGTGTGTGTGTGTTTTATAAAACCGGCAGGTGGGAGTCATTTTGGCTTTGGTTCGGTTTCTGTTTATGTGCTTCCAACGCACTGTGGAAGTGGGTAGATCCAAACTGTGAAAGAAAAGAAAAGAAAAAAGGGCGACAGAGGAGGTGAAAATTATGGTTTAATTTTTCATTCTGTTAAAAACATCTACTGTAAAGTGAAAAGTGAGAGGAAAGAAAAATGAGTAGGAAAAAGATACGACTGAGAAAGGGCAAAAACTGAATCACAGTTTTTTTAAAGAAGGTCAGCAGAAAGTTACAGCGGAGACATTTCAGTTTTCCATTTCCCTGCAGGGGCTTGATGAACTATGTATTTCTAGTCACTGGTCAGACATATAAACACACACTCATGCAAAAACACCCCTGTACTACACTAACCTCGTAAAATGTAGTCGGACTAAAAAACCATTATGGTGATCTTCGTTCTGAGCAGAAAACTGTCCCTGTAAGCAAAGTCCATTTGTAGTAAATCTCTTTAGCTCAATAAAGTTTTATTTGATCAAGTGCAGGCGAAAACGACGGGCAGAAAGAGAGGGGATGAAATGTTCAAAGTCATTGAAGACAACAGGAAACAGGAACACAAAGGATGGATCGACCATTGAACATTATCATTACTGCACAATACCAGATATAAAGCACTTAATATAAAGAAACTAATACTAACTTAAAAACTATGCATTGCAAGGTGCTGTTTGTTGCAAACATAATTGAAACAATTTGCACAAACATTTCTAGGTATGGGTATAACAACAGTAAAACAACACCACTGGCCTCTACCATACCAAATATATTTCTAAATTTGATATAAAATAATTTCAATATTACCGAAATATGACTTGGTACAGTGAGAAGATAAGCATCAAGTGTTAGGCTTACAAACTGTCAACACTCATGTTACAACCTCTCACACACACACACACACACACACACACACACACACACACACACACACACACACACACACACACACACACACACACACACACAATGACTTTAAGCCAACACACCTGTCATCTCCTTAGAGATAGCATTACAAGACGTATGTGTGTGTGTCTGTGAGAGAGAGATAGCGAACGATGGATAGCTGACAGCCTGACATGCTGTGTACATGCCACATCACCATATGATACTTACACACACTATCTCTCTGTCTCTCTCTCTCAAACACACACACACACACACACACACACACACACACACACACACACACACACACACACCCTTGAAATAAGATAACAGAATCAGACATCGGATGCCATCTCAGCCATCATTCGCACCCCAGCAAAGAAAATTGAGGCAATTGGAGTCCAAACGTAAAGTAGCCCCCGCAGCGCAGCATCATTGCTGGTCCACTCAGCCTGGATGAGTCTAGAGCCTCTTCAGTGGAAACTGTGAAACTACCAGCAACTCTGGCAGTTGTGACCTGGTCAAGTCTCACTCTCACCCAAACCAGATTCTAAAGATGTCCCAGTTTCACGGTCAATCTTTTCCTCAAATTGATGTGTGACTTGATTTCTGAAGTGGCACACTATTCCTACCAGGGGGAAATATTTACACCTCACATAACTTCCTGTTGCAACACTGGCCAGATTAAACTACTTTTGTAATGTAATCATTCAGACACTTAAATATTGTAGGGCAGCCTAGGGAGTGTGCAGTTATGTTAACACCCAAAACACAAGTCCAGCTAAGGACCGTTGTTGCCTGTCATTCCCCCCTATCAAATCTTCAATTTCTACTCTTTAAAATTCCCTTATTTTCAGAAATGACATTACATTACATTTAGCTGACGCTTTTATCCAAAGCGACTTACAATAAGTGCATTCGACCAGGAATAAATCAATATATTTGTTTGTTATAGGTCCTTGTACATATCTGGATGCTGCAATAAGTCCACATTTGGTAAATGTAACTTCATATCTTCACCCACCAGGTAAGGACATTAACTGTGATACTGACAGACTTGATGTTTAGAGATGAAAATAATAGATGACTTGAACTGCAACCACAACAACAACGACACAAAAGACAGAAAAACCAAAGGGAAAATGAAACCAATAGTTGACCTTCACAATGACTAGTCACCATTAAATATAATGCACTGGGAATAAATTGTTCAGGAGAGTAATACATTTGGGAAAGAATAGGAAAAGGTTCACTTTCACTACAAATCTATCTTTTGCAGTGACCACCAAACCCCAATATCCATTCACAGAAGTCCTTTCTCTTGCTTGCACTTTTAATCATCACTGTACTGAAAACAGCATAAATTACAAGCAAAACATAAAACAGCAAATCTTTCTTGGAAGCCATACAAAAAAGAACCAATGTTCCCTTTGTGCTGATAGCTTGGTGACCTCTGGGTTTATTGATTTATCATAAAGCAGCCCTAATATCTTGTTATTCACCATTGCTACAGTTGTCCCCAAAATTGTATTCAATATGCGCTACCTGGAGTTGTACTTTCTGATAAATGATACTATTTATATGCGGTGCTTTTGCCACACCTTCTGGGTCAGTAGATTACAGCACTTAACTTGTGCACCTTAGTGTTTGGATTTTTAGAGAGCATCATCACTTTTCAAGGAGGTCCACTTTGAATAATAATGTCCATTGTGTTACAATATGCCCTTATACTTCACCACCTCTCGTTTGAAATCATCTGATACTTACACAGACAGTATTTTTAGACCTTATTGGCTCTTATTGAGCCAGAGCGTGGGTTGTGTCATGTCATCTGGGGTCAGGTTGGAAGGTTGTTTCAGTCTATCACATCGCAGCACAAGATGTATGCTGTTCTGGCTAAAAGTATCCACTCTGTGACATAGGGCAGTCAAAAAGCTGTCCTTCAACTGGAAGTTAAAAACCCTGCGAGACAAGCATGCACTGTATCCTACTTTAGGGCCAGTCACATCAGCATTTAAAATAGATGTTCCAGATTTTGAGACATATGCTTTTATTCTGTGTTTGAGTGTTATACAAGAAGATTGATACCACTCTCATGCATGTAGGATACATATGAAGCTACTGCCAAACAGCTAGCCTGGCTCCTTCCCAAGGAAACACAATCTGCCCTCCAGCACCTCTAAAGCTCACTAATTAGCAAATTCATTTATTTATCCGTGCTAAAACGACTGGGCCTATTTTACGGGAGTTATAGAACGAAAAATGTCTTGTTAACGACCAGTAACCTTCTGAAGTCCCGTCGGGTTGCCTGATAACTTGTTCTGCCATTAGTGAAAGGTGAATTTTAACAATAACATGTGTGGCTTAGCTCAACCGCAAGATAGAGCAGGCTATGACAACAAACTCCAGTTGTATTCAACCCTCCAGCAGATAACATTTATAATTTGCAGTCAGTTTGCAGTTTTGAGACGGATGTCGATGGCATAATTTACTTTCGGAAGAAAAAACCGAAATAATAGTTATTTTCGTGACCAGTTAGTAAGTTAACTGACAATTACAGTTACTGACAGTTACCAGTTAGTAAGCTAACTGACAATTAGCCAGCTGTTAGCAAGCATGCTAGCTCATCTTTTCCTAATTTCAGCTCTTCTTTTAGGTCTCTTTTAATTTAGAATGATGTAAGGGATTAAATAGTTAATAATAGGAGGGAAATAAGTAATTTAGGGAACTACTATGACATCATAGAAGAGCAAATTCCCAGGTTGCTAACATTTTAGTACGTAGCCAACACAGTCTCACAGCATTTCGTGTTATAGTCACGAAATTAATCTATTGATTCGTGTTCGCCAACACGATTTTGCCATTTTTTTCGTGTCACACAGAACGATTTTAAAAGCAATGTAAATAATAACAAATTAGGAGGAAAAACAGATACAAAAAAATACAGATTTCAGTATTCTGACACAGAACGATTTTAGAAGCAATGTATTACTATTGGTAGTAGGTTTCGTGCCTGCACCAAATAATAACAAATTAGAAGGAAAAAAAGATGACGAAAAATACAGATTTCAGTATCCTGAGGCTCTGAGCCCCATTTGTTTTCCTCGCGGACGGCAAAAAAACTCCGACATTATACAATTTAAAATGAAAGGGATAGGGTTAGGCTAAGATATTGTATTGAGTAAGAACATGTTTTTATGAACCACACAGCTTCTGGTATCCCAAGACCCGACCGGACAAAAAGACGTGCTGCAGGCACGAAACATACTACCAATAGAAATACATCGCTTTTAAAATCATTCTGTGTGACACGAAAAAAATGCGAAAATTGTGTTGGTGAACACGAATCAACAGATTCAATTAATTTCGTGACTATAACACGAAATGCCGTGAGACTGGGTTGACATAGCTTGCTATCTCCTGTGGATCACTAGTCCCTGTGAATAGTTTCACCAGCAATCAGCATTCAATAACACATTTTTTATAATAATTGTTCCACTTCTTTGGAAACACTCCTGAATCCATGCAGCTCAAGGTTTAAGTGACAGCTTAGATATCCTGGGGTAAATCCGATCTAAATCTCTGACCTTTACAAGTTGAATAGCTCAAAATACTGTAGTTTCAAATATGAGAATCAAATTGAAACAGCTTTAATCCATTTTCATAATGTCACCTATCCTTTATCAGCACAGAGCTTTTACCGCCAGAGGCATTGAGCGCTTCCCAAGACAACTTCACTGGCCTGACAAAGCAAACTAGCGCTCCTGCTCGAACTGAAAGCCATGGAGGAGAGGGGGTGAGAAAGAAGGAAAAGGTAAATATGGGGGAAAGAAAGAAAGAGAGGCAGACAAAGAGATCATAACGTGGACATGAAGACAAAGATGGATGGAGAGAAAGAGAGGGAGAGGTAGTGTAGTAAAGTGAATTAGCTCCAGTGGATAAGGAGCTCTGTGCTGACTGCCAACTTTGCTAATCCTCCTCACATCTGGCTGGCCAAGACACTGTGTGTGTGTGTGTGTGTGTGTGTGTGTGTGTGTGTGTGTGTGTGTGTGTGTGTGTGTGTGTGTGTGTGTGTGTGTGTGTGTGTGTGTGTGTTGTGTGTGTGTGTGTGTGTGTGTGTGTGTGTGTGTGGTGTGTGTGTGTGTGTGTGTGTGTGTGTGTGTGTGTGTGTGTGTGTGTGTGTGTGTGTGTGTGTGTGTGTGTGTGTGTGTGTGTGTGTGTGTGTGTGTGTGTGTAGGAGTGCCTTTGTGCGTGTGTGTATGGTTGAATTGTGTGTAAAAGTCTGCATATCAGTTCAGCTCAGCTCATATGGTCATGTATACGCTTCCATATATTCTGTGTGGGTGGGTGTGTGTATGTGAATGTGTGCATAATTAATGGGTGTGTGTGCCTCCCACAGCAGAGAGCTGCTTTCAGAGTGATACAATTGTCACACTGAAACCAAACCGCCAGCCACTCAGGAGCTTTATTGGCTTAGTTTGGTGAATTGTTTCTTTGAAATAATAACCTTGTTTCGCCTTTAGACTATAATGGTTGGGTGAAAAGGTTGCTTTTTCTTAGCTCCTTTGAGTAAATGTGGTGGGTTTTAGCATTGAGAAGTCAAAATCTTCAGTGTTGGAGTTAGAAACTGGGCAAAACATGTTGTTGTTAAGGCTTTGCAGTACACACTATGCCTATAGTTAAATTAAATCAAATATCACAAGGACGTTCTGTGAAGCACCAAGCTGGCAGTCGTAGGTGGATTTTAAAAGAGTCTTTCACTGATTCAAAAATGAAAGAAAACATTTACATAATATGCAACAAAGAAAGGGCACACTAAATTAAACCAAACTCAGGATATGCTAATTTAACACAAGCAACAGTTAATTAAACTGATAAAACAATGACAAAAACTGGCCACAAAGTTGAACATACTGTATATTATGACTATTAAGGGGCTTACACAAATACAAATACTATAAACTAAAGCCCAAATAAAACAAAACATATAAATGTGACTGTTAGTATAAATATGTTGGCAAGCAAATAAAGACAAAAGCACTAATGAACTTTTATATTCTAAAGAAAATCATCATCTCTAATCTTCAAATCTGAATCCCCCCTATAATGTGGCAGGCAATTGGTACAGTCTGTTTGGCCACTTCCTGTATTTAATACCTCTGTTTTAGGCATAACAAGTCCCTCCAGCAACACAGGTAAGAAACAGAAACACGAGTGATTTAAGGAAAAGATTTCCAAAATCAAACTATTGTGTGACTTTACAGAAGTTAAAGGTGGGGTATGTAATTTATTTCAGATATACTTTTTGTTATATTCCATGGAATGCTCTGACAATAAATGAAATGCTTTGACAATAAATACATACAAAAATGTCATCTGTGGAAGCCGTAGTACTGTAAAAAGCACGACCAATCATTTTAGCCGGATGGCCTCCCTGCCTGTCAGCCTTCCATCTGTGCACAAACTTATCTCGTGCCCTCATTGGTCATGTGCGCATTTGTGTGTGTTGGAGGAGGGGCTCTGTTAGGAAGTGGCAGATATTCTCCGGCTGTGTATTTTCAAATTCTAGCGCACTCGAGCTGGTTTCTCCAAAATTACCTACCCCACCTTTAAATGTCCCATGTCATGGCCATTTCCACTGATCATAATTCCATTGTTGTGGTATACTAGAATAGATTTATACTGTGCAATTTTCCAAACTCACATTGGTTTCGCATACAGCATCTCTGTAAAGTATGTGTATTCACTCTCTCCACTAAACGGCTCGTTGCAGCTCTTGCCCCCCCCTCCCTGTGAACCCAGTGCGCTCCGATTGGTCGGGACTAGTGTTGCACGGTGTACCGATACTTGAAAGGTACCGCGATACCCTGCCGTTAAAAACGGTACGATTCCTCCGTTTCATTAGTATCGGTACTTTAAGAATGACGGGGAAAAGTACTCCCGTGAAAAAGCGCCGTTTTAATAAGAGCCGTGTGTGTTCAGCGCTCTGCTTCCACTCCCTGCACTGCAGCGGTGCCTGCTGTCCCGCTCCTCTCAAGCACGTTCTAAGTCCCTCCCCTCTCTCGTGCACGCGGCCACGCGCTAGCTGCCAGAGCATGTGAGAAAACGAGAAGCATGGCTGCAAGTGGGAGTGCAACTGCCGCTGCGCCTCGGCTTGTTGACAAAAAAGACGCCAGAAGTCTGTGAACGGGCCGTTCAGGTGTTCAGAGCAGAGCTCCCTGTCGGAGCGGCAGAGCGTGATGTGCACTGAAACGTTTTTCTGTCGCAATATTATCGTTGAGCAAACGTAACTAGCAAACTAGCATCACTATCTGCTAACGTTAGCTTTAGCCTTCGTTTTCTATTCGTTTTTTTTCATAGGCTATAAACGGAGGTGGTATAAGTATATATCTTGTACTTGAGTAAAAGTAGAAGTACCCGGGTCTTGTACTTGAGTTAAAGTAGAAGTACCTGAATGTAGGAACAATCCTGAAATCAAAATGTTCCTCAAATAAAAGTACAAAAGTATTATCATCAAAATATAGTTAAAGTAGCGACAGTAAAAGTAGAAGTACTCAGGTCTTGTACTAGAAGCACCAGAGTGTAGAATTCTCTGTTACAGTAAAAGTACTGCATTCAAAATGTTCCTCAAGTAAAAGTATTAAAGTAGCGACAGTAAAAGTAGTCATTGTGCAGATTGGTCCATTTCAGAATAATATATATGATGTGTTTTATAATGATTGATCATGAGTGTTCTTAAAGGTGCAGCTAGTTTGAATCTTGTGGATTCACTCCAGGTGGAACTAAAGTCTGATTTAACACTTGATTATATTTCACATCATTCATCCAGATCTGTGAAGTAACTAAAGGGATTAATACATGTAGTGGAGTAAAAGTACACCATGTACCTCTGAACTGTAGTGGATTAGAAGAACAAAGTAGCAAAAGAAACATTGAAATACTTAAATAAAGTACAAGTATCTCAAAATTGTACCCAAGTACTACTTGAGTTTATGAACTTGGTTACTTTACACCAGTGGCTATACAGATAGAAAGACTAAGCCTTGCACAGAGGCATGAAAATACATTTTCAAAATGCTCAACAGTGCTGCCAAAATGTTAAACTCACTGCTACACAATTAAAATAAATGCTTTTATATATATTTATATTAGATGTGACTCTTTGGCGTTTCTGTTATTAGTACCTGCTGCTTTAGTTGTTCTGACTGCTAAAATCATCTGTTATTCCTAATTTTAAAGCCGATATTCCGTGTTTCCCTTTTTTTAAGAAAAGTATCGAAAAAGAATCGGAATCGCAATTCTTGACTTGGTATCGGTATCGAAACCAAAATGTTGGTATCGTGACAACACTAGTCGGGACCAGTCGGGACGTTGTGAATCGCGCTAAGCTCCGTGGAGGTGTTGTTTCCTTGTTTAGCGATACACAGCGAAACACAGCCAAACTCAACCTGAACACACACAAAGTCACAGCCGAAGTAAAAACAATAAGTGTGGCTTGATATTGAGTAAGAAAAAGGTTGATAAACGCTGTGAGCAGGGGCGGCGCCAGGGGGTAGCTTGGAGTTGCTATAGCAACTCCAACAATTGGCCTAGCAACGGCTTAGCAACCCCATTGTTTTGTTATGAAAATGTATCTATATTTATACACATTCTCGCGAGATCTATCAGGGGTCGTTGTTCGCTCCTAAACGCTCGAGTTTCACCCATGGTTTCACCGCGGCTGCCAGCTGTGTTTACTCGCATCATTCAAACAAGACGCGCTGGCTTGGGAGCTACAACTACAACAAAATGAACATATTGTACCGTGATTAAATTGTAATACACGTTTCTAAATGATGCCGAAGTAACAACATACTGATACCGGTTAGTAAAAACCATGAATTAATGCTTGACAAGTCTGCAGACAGACGGCAGGCAAAAACACTTTTAAAATGCTTGTTTTATGAATGAAGATCGGGTCGACCAGGCTAAGCTAACGTTGTATATAGGCCTACTCCGTCCACACTCACAACAACGGCCTACAGACATAAATAAACCAGCGACTGTATTCGCCATGACACAGACAGTCTGTGGTTTGTACTTGTTTAACTTTTGTCCAGTTTCTGAACAGATATGAGGAGCTGTGAGCTCTGAGTGCTAAGAGCTAACAGCTGATGTTTTCTGGTTGAACGTCAGTGGCAGGCTGAGATCATCACCACTGCTGTGTGTGTGTGTGTGTGTGTGTGTGTGTGTGTGTGTGTGTGTGTGTGTGTGTGTGTGTGTGTGTGTGTGTGTGTGTGTGTGTGTGTGTGTGTGTGTGTGTGTGTGTGTGTGTGTGTGTGTGTGTGTGTGTGTGTGTGTGTGTGTGTGTGTGTGTGTGTGTGTGTGTGTGTGTGTGTGTGTGTGTGTGTGTGTGTGTGTGTGTGTGTGTGTGTGTGTGTGTGTGTGTGTGTGTGTGAGGTTAAATGCCACAGCATGCCAGTTGAAACAGAGAACAATCGCTATTGTGTACTTGTACGCTCAGGGTGTAATGGTATTATACAAAAATATTGTAGGAGCACAGAAACAGTGTTCAAATTCTGCTTTTACAAACTTATTTAGGTTGTGCTTACCTTGCAAAGTAATGTTATAAGTGTCAAAGGAATGTTTTTAATGTAAATATTAAGGATAATATTGTAGCGTGTCCAAGTTATAGTTATTTCAGTTATCAGATGTGCACAGTTTTAGGACATTTGTAAAGTTATTTAGGCAATGTTGTTTGTGGGAGTTAGAGAGAGACCGCCCCTTCCAGGTGTGTGTGTGCGTTTTCCGGTGTGTGTGGAGGGAGTACGAGACGGTAGGAGTTGTGTTCGAGTGTGGGGAAAAGTCATAATGAGTGTTATACTATTGATTGGTTCTGTAAGGCGTGGCTGTGGCCGTCAATACCAGAAAATAAAGAGAACGTTTTCGACATTGAAGGCTCGAGTGATGCTATGATCTTGAATAGCGGTGAACGCTACAATATGAACAGGCTTGTGCTTGGCCCACTGGTATTGTTTGTTTATTTATTTTGAAAATTAACTAGCAACGCCGTGCTGTCATATAGCAACTGCAAAGCTACTGCAGCAAAAAAATCCTGGCACGGCCCATGGCTGTGAGAATGGGTCTGCAGAGAGAATTTCGCCGCGATCCCAACTGTCTGTTACCAGCCTGCAGCCAGGGAGGAGAGATCAGCAGAGCTGCATGCACTGAGTGTGTGAGGAAGTCCGTGGATTGGTCAATTTGGACCAATCAGCGGGGGCTTAACGTAACAGCTCCGCGGACGTAACGTAACGGCTCCACGGATTGGTCCATTTCGTTCCGGGGACGACATGACATCATGATGTACCCGGAAGAATCAAATGGACAGTGACGTATCTCCAACGAGGCGTTTTCGGGAGGTATTTTCTGTTTTAGAGTTTTACTCGCTACATGGTGTACTTTGAGGGTTTTGACTCTGCACACCGTTTACATGCATAAAAACCTTCATAACACACAAGGGGACGGGAAATAACCGGAAAAGCATGACATGTCACCTTTAACTAAATGTGTGCACTTCAACTAGAAACAAATGTTCAGCAAACAATACTGAGCTATGAGTAGGATGTATGAAACAAAAGCAATGTGTCATCATTTGTCTGTTTGCTAATGTAAGGGCAAAAGGTCAACAAACAATATCAGTGTTGAGGAAAAAGTGCCTGGGCTTTCCAAAAACTTGAATCCATAGTCAATTCTTATAATAGTACAGTCTAGACCTGCTTTTATCAAAAGTGATTTTAAAAACTCACTGACAGTACAAGGTTGGGTCGTGATAATAGGAGCTGAGGAGGAGTTCAGGAGTGCAGGAGCTGAACACCTTTCAAATAGCAAGTTGTTGTACTATAGGGATGTATTGGAGCATGATAGGCACTCCTCTGAACTCTCTTGGCCTGCACGTTATAATCAAACCACTTTGGTCAGGAGGCGCTATCATAAATATTAACGAGTTATGGGCACTCCTACAAGTCTATCAGTGCTGTACTCTCATTCATCAGAGCAACTCATCTGCAAATCCATCCCTGGCAAGACTCGTGCTTTATCTGAGCCCACCAGTCCACATCTCCAGCAGAAATCCTCCCCGGAGCTCACACCTCCTGTTGGCTCAAACCCACTCCACTGTGCGGCTGCCAGCGACTGCAATGAGTTCCAACATCCCTAAAATGTATCTTTTCATCCCTACCATATCCTTTAAAAATAGGTTCCTGCACCTGCTGCCTTTCTACATGTCTGAGCCATGCATGCCTTTCTCTCTGCATCATGTTCTTTGATAGTTGATGGCTTCCTTTGCTGTAGTTTTGGATTTTATCATGTGGCCTATTTTTTATTATTTTGTTGTGACTTGTTCTCATCCCTGCCCCTAGCTCAACTGTCACTACGTATAAGGATTCATACCCAGCTGACCAGCAAGGTTAAACAAACCTAAATAATGAAATAATAATATTGCATCACAGGCGATAGCAACATAATGAGAGCATTAGGATAATTAAACATCCTAATAAGCCTGGGTCAAATTTAATCTCTTTTAGCCTGAGGTCAGCAGATGTGGAGGATGCCTCATCATAGATCTACCTCTCATAGAATTGACAGATCGGTTTCCTGTGAATATTTAGGGTGGGTTTACACTTCCGAATCGGTTAATTCTCATCTTTTTCCCGCGAAGCCTAAGGATCCCTTCTGTTGAGATTTTTTTTATTTGAATGTCCTTCATACTATAGTTTGAAATGTTTATCATGGCAGATCTCCCCTGAAAGTCATTAATCAAGATTTTAATTTCCTGAATTGTCTGTTCTTCCAGAATTTTGCCAATTACATACGAGCCGTGTTATCACAACCGGTAATAATGTCTTCTTTCATACCAGTGGCTGTCATGATATCAAACAGAGGGAAAGTAAGCTGTTGCTAAGGATGCTGACTCGTTTGTTGTTAATTAAGTTTGGAGAAAGAGTTAATGAAGAATTTCAAATTATAGATTTGTGAGAGAAGCTCTTGGGAATGAGGTGCTCCTCAGAAAAAGACACTTATTGGTAAAACCTGTGGGAAATAATTGAATGGGGAAGAATCTACGATAAGCCGGAGATGTTGTTTCCATATTCAAATAAAAAAAAAAAATAATAAAAAAAATCTTTACCACAAAGAATTTCTTAAAATAAATGTTCCTTTTGTCCAAACTTAGAGAAATAATTAACAGTGTTCAGCAGCAGTGTTCGCAAACTGAGGAGTTGAGCAGCAGCTTAAAGAAAGTGAGAGTGAGTGGTCATTCACACATTTAAGTGGCTTTAATCAATACGTGTACTACTTTAAACACTGTGATAATGCTGATGGGAACAAGAGATGTGACATAGTAGCTGAATTAATACGTGTTCTTGTAATTTTAAGCCTCCAGCTGAAATGCAACATGGGCGTCGTAGTTAACATTGATTTTGATGTACATTTTTTACTGTTTTATAACTTTTGAGTTGTCAATGTTTTGTACTGCGAGAGATGAAAAACAGAGATGATATTGCACTTGGAAACATGACTCTAGTAAAGATATGCTTCGCTCTGTGTTCTCTAAAAAAATCACTTTAAAGAGGCCCTATTATGCTTTTTGGGGTTTTATAAAGGGTTGTGTGAATGTAATGGGCTGAAAGGCTGACATCCCAAAGTGTGTGGGAGTTACTCGAAGTTTCAGGGTGAAAATAAGTGCTGCAGTACAGTATAAAGCACTTTTTGAATATTAAAGTCGTAAACATGTCACAATGGAGACACAAAATATGAAACTTCAAAGTTAGCATAATATTTCCTCTTTAACTTTAAATTGCAGTGAGCACAGTGCATTGAGAGTAGACGCCTACAAAGGTGGATGAATAATGAATCTATTCATAAGCAGTGAGGCGAATAATGATTATTATATTTCAAAAATAATGATGAAGTCCTGCTGCCTGCTCTGCTTGACCCCAAACTCTCCGTCAGTGTTTGCTTTGGTCTCGATTTCGTTTGCAGTGAGCAGCGCTGAACACACTGATTTAAAGTGACCCATTATGAAAAAGACCGACATACTTGAAACCTCCTTAAGAAGCACTTTAGTTCTCATTAGTGGCGTGATGAATACTTGAGGCATACGTTCATTCTTCCCCGATTCTTTGTCTCTTTTCAATCACGTGCGAAACAGTCGTGTAAAATGCATGCGCTCGTTTTAACCTGATGATTCCTAACGGCAGGTTGTTTTCAAATGTAATTCATGTTTTCATTGGTGCTACAACAAGCATGCATAACTGAATTACTGTTATTACTTTACTGACAGATACATTTTGGGAACGCTGCCTACTCTAGTTTCTTTCAGTTCTACGCTGTGGCAGCTGTGGTGTGGATGAACAGATGATGATTAAAATGAATGTCATCAAACACAGATCGCATACACAATGACCCACATCTCACACACACATTGTATAGCACATGGGCTAATTCTCAACACACATGCTGCACTCATTGATAGTGTGTGTCAGAGGGTGTGTATTTTGTTGTGTAGTATGAGGTCAGTCATTAGTGATATTGGTTCCCAGCAGCTGTTGGTCTGCTCTGTTTCAACAGCAGGGTACAGGATGATCTGTGTGTGTGTGTGTGTGTGTGTGTGTGTGTGTGTGTGTGTGTGTGTGTGTGTGTGTGTGTGTGTGTGTGTGTGTGTGTGTGTGTGTGTGTGTGTGTGTGTGTGTGTGTGTGTGTGTGTGTGTGTGTGTGTGTGTGTGTGTGTGTGTGTGTGTGTGTGTGTGTGTGTGTGTGTGTGTGTGTGTGTGTGTGTGTGTGTGTGTGTGTGTGTGTGTGTGTGTATTTGTGTATGTGTATGTCCGTGAATTAACGGGAAACATCAGTCCTGACATTTTTTTTTTTTTTTTTTAAATGTACCACAAATGCAATTTCAAAAACTCTTTCCTTGATTGCTGCTGCACTTTAAAATGATAAAACTTTCACATCACTTTGAAGTCTCCTCATAGTTAAGTGCCAATTATATTTTTTCGTTTTGACATTTAAATAATGTTTCCTCAATGAAACTTCACGTAGAAACACAGGACTCTCTTGGATAATTTAACAACGCTATACTATTTCACATCCTTTCCTGAGAAATGCCGTTTTTTCCCATCATTTTGAATGACAGCGCTAAATACTACAATACCCATGAGCCTTGACCTTCATTGAAATGGAAAATAAGTCAGTCTGAGCACGGAACAGAGTTGTAAAGAATTCAAATCACTGGTTTTACAAATGGGAACAGGCAATACGGCAAGGATGCTGAATTAATCAATTTTGTTGCATGTTTCTTGCCGAAATGCACCCTGGGAGTTGTAGTTTTTATGTACACAGACCTGCATCTTTGACTTTTAATATAAAAAAAGACTCAATAATTGTCTAAACACAGTCATTAATCTTATACTGAAGATTCAACTGGAATAGGTTCATGCTGACTGAAACCATGTAAATAATTATAGTTAACAACACATTTCTGTTAAAGGTCCACAGTCATATCACACGGTCATTAGCAGATTAAGTCTGGCATATCGCCTTCTTTATTTCTATTATAATATATTTATTTAGGTATTTGTCATGAGATGTAACATATTCGTATTTATATCTGTTATAATGTATTTATTCATGTCGTTTTTACTTGAGTTCATTAATACTTTAATTCTTCCATATTATTTTACTTTTGTATTCAACTTATAATGCCTTATACAAAACATAGTTGTTAACCCTTTACCCTTGGAATGAACTTGTTCAAATCAAACGTATATGAAATGTATTGTGGGATATAGTGGAAGCATTAAGAAAATACATCTCCACTGAATCACCTCCACACCAATTAACGTTAGTTATTACTGCTCTCAGCTTCCAGGTTGAAATGAGCCAAATGTGAAATGTTGATGGGGGTTATAATGTCGGGGTTTCTATGAGTTGGCCTTCATATATTTGCTGCTGGGTAGCAAAAAAGGTGTTTTCATAAAAGAAATTCCGGATTAAAGATGAATAATTTCAGATTTAGATAAAAAAGTGACTGCATTAAAAAAAAATCTACAGGGTTTAAAAGTTCTTCCAGGGTTCTCACAGGGGTCACTGGATTGAATCATCCCACAAAAGACCATATAACTTTTCAATTAAAATTGTATTTCCTGGAAATGAAAAGCCACAATGGGACTATAGATTATACGTCTGAGTGCTCCAGTGGAAATAGCTTCATATATTGTAGTTTCTGCTCGCGATAAGGCTAATGTGGTCCTTCGTTGGCGAAGTAAAGGCTCTATGGTAATTTCCTGTAGAAATAGCAGCTTCCACGGGCGGTAGCAGTTAGTGAGATAGATGGTCCAGGAGAGAGGTGGGAAAACTACAACTCAGCATTTTTTACTTTATCTATTAGAGCGGTAATAGTGCATGATCAAGTGCGGGACACATTCACTCACACTCTCACTAACTCCCTCCGTGTCTTGCACCCCCTCTCTCTATGTCTGTCCATTATGTTGAGTAATGAGTGCAGAGTTTCCAGTCCGTCCAATCCCCACTGTCCCTCTTAAAGGGACACACCGAGCTGCAGGGGATTGTCCTGCTGCTCTGTTTGATGTACAGTAAAGAGGACAAAGACGGCTAAATGTGTCTGCAGGGTGCAACAATGTTGAGTTATCCTGTATAGTTAGCATCCAAAATAAAGAGCTACTTTTTAGAATGAGCGATAGACTCGACTCTTGGGACGTTTCACATGTTGGTCACCAGTGGTGTAGTGGGGATTTTTTTACTGGGGGGACGCTATTTTAAATTAGGTCATCCCAAACAATGCCAAACAAGTGCGCACGCGCGCAGTGCACTCACAAAACGGGCAGACAGGTCCACAGAAACTACCGGTACGCTTAGTCCTACTTTACTTACTGTACTGCAAAAAGCAGACGGCGCTGTGCTCAACAGACACACACAGACTCAAAACCATGGACACACTGGCACATACGTTACATAAACAATGTATAGGCCTAAATTGCATAATCTACAGTATTGCAACTAAGCAGACAGCGCTGCTTTTCTCTCTCTCTATCTCCACTTTCAAAATCTATTTCAAACTCATAACAAACAAACAAAATTCCCAAAGTTGTCCTGAAATTAACTTATTAAATAAACAAAACGAAAAATATATATAGCCTACTAATGCAAACATTGAATCTGGACTGGAAATTATTCTGATTAGGCCTAGCCTACATTGCAAATAAACAGACAGCGCTGCTTTTTTCACACACACACACACACACACACACACACACACACACACACACACACACACACACACACACACACACACACACACACACACACACACACACACACACACACACACACACACACACACACACACACACACACACACACACACACACACACCTTGCGTTTTGAAGACTGATACATCAGATATGGATGAACAAACTTTGCAGCCCAGTTTCCCAGCTTTGCAGTCTATCCACGGGTATGCCTCTTGTTTCCTCCTCCACATCTCCTCCGTCCATACCTCTGGGAAAGGTGAGCTTGAGCTAGCCAGGGGAACGTGCACGTTAGCTAGCATTATCCACGTCTTTAGGCGGCTGTTCTGATGATGTACTGTAGTACTAGTAGCAGCTTCACTTGTAGCTTCGGTGCTGCTAGACTCTTTCTTCTTGTGAATTATATTCTTTTTAGAAAAGAAGTCAAGTAAAAAATGTTTGCCTGCCATTATAGAGCTTTTTCGTTAGCGTTCTTGAGGGAAAGAGCTGCCGCAAAATCGGCGGGCGGTAAACTGGCCGTGGGTGTGTCACTGACACACCCCCAGCTCGCCGCGGGGTCACGAGCGTGATGACTAATCATAATTCTTTAAGGAAATCGTTTTTATTTTTTATTATAATTACTGTGAAATGTATTATGTTTTTGTCATTATTACAACAAATACACACTTGCAACTGTTAAGACTGGCAATGATTTTATATTTATTAGACTATTACAAAAAAGATCATGCTCCAAATAAGTGGGGGTACGGCGTACCCCCGCGTCCAACGCCCACTACACCACTGTTGGTCACACACACAGACTTCTTGTTCAGCCTCTTCTAAAAATGTAACCATACAACAAGGCTGATTTGACAATTACGAAACGTATTTCCCAACATTTGTTTTTGGTATTTGTTTTTAACTTTTTGGTATTTTTTTATGATGGATCAAACTATTACTGACTTTCCCCCGGAAAACTGCTGTGTTAGTCCCATTTGAAACCAAACGTCAACATTAAAGGGGACCTATTGTGCTTATTTTCAGATAAACTAATATTTTAGTTTACCTGGCTCTGTTGTGATTGGTCAACTGCTGTTGTGATTGGATGTCCCAGCCAGGGTTTCCGTTAGCCGGTAATTACCGGTTTTTAGCTGGTAAAATGTATTAAAAACCGGTAAATTCAAAACCTGCTGGTAATAATTAGGGAGGCTCTGATCGATCGGCCGCCGGTCATTATCGGCCGATATTCACTCTTAATAGTTTGATCGGTGCTCTCTATAAAGGCCGATCAGGAGAGCTGGATCTGATCGATATGGACATAAACGCGAGTGAAGTGTAACCGGACGCGAGAGAGATCAGATCAGCTGCTGAGTCTGACCGAGACACGCAGCTCTGTATAATCACCTGAAGCCCCGCCCTCTGTTTAGCGAGCTGCAGGAGCTGCATGAGAAACTGACGTGCTGTCAGGAGAGAGGGGGGAGGGAGAGAGAGAGAGAGGGAGGGAGGGAGAGGGGAAAAGAGAGGATCCGTTTCTCCCGTGTTATTATTCAAATGTAATGTAAACTTTTGAATAATGTACGTTATCTACTACTACTACTAGTTTGTTTGAATATAATAATTATGTTGTTTGTTTGTGGAATCATTTATTGAAAAATGAATCTGAATTTTTCGATCTGTTACGATTATAAACTGAAGCAATATAAAAATGAGCCCTGTGAACTGAGTTTTAAACTGAAGCATATCTGCTCATAGTCCGGTAATTACCTGCTAACGGAAACTCTGCTACACAACTCTTATTATTATTATTGAAATATGACCGGTAAGTTTCAAATGTGTCCGGTAAAATAAATTCTGCCAGGACATTTGACCGGCGAGAAAAAATCCTAGCGGAAACCCTGGTCCCAGCCCTTAGCCTATCACGTATGTGTTGGAGCTCGAGCCAATAGATGCACAAGTGTGACATAGTGATGCCACTGTGTTACGGAAGGCCTTTTAGTAGTTGACCTGTTTTCCAAGGCATTGTATCAGAAATCGGTTCCATAGCTCATTACAAATTATTCAATTAAATTCAAAACCTTTATTTATCCAGGTAAAATCCCATTGAGATCAATGATCTCTTTTTCAAGGGAGACCTGCAGCAGTAGGTTCCACAAGAAGACATAAAACATAAACAACAGAACAACAAAAGGACATCATACAGCAAAATGTACAGGGATTACAATTTACATATTTAACCACATGTACAGACCCAACAGAATCTGATTTTGTAGCATCCAACCGAGCTTTAAAAACATGTAGTGGTACTAGCTTGGTAATTTTCCATTCTTTTTGCAGACTGTTCCATGTTAGTGGAGCTGCACATCTAAAAGCTTTCTTCCCTAAGACAGTCCTAGCACTTGGCACATTTAATAAAACCACAGCATGCGATCTCAGGCAATAAGTACTTTCAATTCGCAGAGAGATCAGGGAGCAGATATAAGATGGTAGGTCATCCAACATGGCTTTGTAAATGAAAAAGTACCAGTGACTGAGCCTCCGTACAGTAAGTGATGGCATAACCGCCTTGGTATACAGGGTACAGTGATGAGTAAGTGCTTTACAATTTGTCAAAAATCTCAGTGCGCTGTGATAGGCAGCATCTAACTTGCTCAGGTAATTGGCAGGTGCATTCATATAGACCAGATCCCCATAGTCCAGCACAGGTAAAAAGGTCACGGTGACTAGCCTTTTCCTGGCCTCAAGCGAGAAACAGGACTTGTTTCTGAAAAAGAACCCTAGCCTAACCCTCAGCTTTTTAAGCAGGTTATTGATATGAAATTTAAAAGTGAGACAATCATCAAGCCAGATACCCAGGTATTAACAGGTAACCACTTCAAGTTGTATTCCTTGCGTAGTTACAATATCCAAAGCAGTCTTACCGGTGTATTTTTAGCTTTAGCTTTAGAAAAGAGCATTACCTTGGTTTTATCCACATTTAAAAGAAGCTTAAGCTCAGAGAGCTGAGCCTGAATAATGTTAAAAACAGCCTGTAATTTAACAACAGCCTTATATTATTATATTTATTATTATACATTATAGTACTAGTAGTAATTGAAAGGTCCCCTATTATACTTTTTTTCATCAATATATTGTAGTTCTCAGATATATACGAAACATGTCTCTGAAGTGTATTGCTCAAATGCCAAACAGATCATTGTAGCATTACCCATAATCCCCTCTGTTTCAGCCCTGTTTAAAAAGTGTGGATTCTCTGTTAAAGTCTGTTACTTTAGATGAAAACAAGGAGCCCCTCCCCACGCCCCTCTGAGATATTTGGTTAAGAAGAACACAATGGTGCTCTAGGAGGAGATTCGGGTGGGGGGGTACCTTGGTTGGTGATTGGCTAATGGTTACACAAGCCAAAACATCGTTATGACATCATAAAGTGGCCAAAATCTGATCAGCACATTTTCAGGTTTTTATATAAATGGATCAGGAGAAAAAGTGAGAGAATCTTTTTTCCTGAAACTTTCAGAATCTCTTTACACAGAGGGGAGTCACATGTGTATAAAATACATGAAAACGTGGATTTTGCATAATAGGTGACCTTTAAATAGTCTGCATTCGGAGACCTAAAAGATTTGTGAAAAGTAACATGTTTACCCAAATGAGAGATTTGACTTGGACATTTTAATGAATGAAATTCGTGTTTTTTTCAATGGCCTGGAGCAGAGATAATACAACTGTGTGTCATGTCGTCTTGTGAGTAGGCCTACATGTTTACCAGTTTTAACCAGTCAGTAAACTACGCTGGTACACTGGACGCTCTGCCCTCCTCCTCTGTGGGTGAAAATGCATTAGTCACTGAAATCCCGCGGTCTAATCTGTGGCTGGAAGGAAGAACTTTACCACGAGTTTCATTTTAAAACGAAGCATCATTAACTCAACGGGAGCTGATGTAACCAAGCTTATCTCCCGAGCAATTTCAGACGAACAAACATGTACTGTATTGATCCACTGCAGTTATATGTTGCTGAACAAATAAATATAGATAGATATATAGATTTATAGATACATACATCAAATCTAATCAAGTTTTATTTATATAGCACATTTATAAACGATCTTTGGTCAAGCCAAAGTACTGTACATATAATAAAAATAGCCTACAGTAGAGACACTTTACAGCAAATACAACAGCACAGATTGTTCAGAATATCAGTATGAGAAAAACAACACCCTCTATCCTTAGACCCTCTGTCCTTAGACCCTCACATCGTACAAGGAAACACTTCCAGAGAAAACCCACAGTTTAAGGGGGAACATGGGAGAAACCTCAGGGAGAGCAACAGAGGAGGGATCCCTCTCCCAGGACGGACAGACGTGCAATAGATGCCGTATGTAAATCCAAGAGATAATACATTTTACAGCATATAGACCGAATGTTAGGAAATGCATGTGTCTGTAATGAGAAGATGAATCCACGAGGATGTCAGCTACAATCCTGTGGAAGCCATCAGGGAAGCAGCATGGCGAGACCCAAGACAGGACCGCAGAGACAGGTTCAGCCACGACCCGAAGTCCACGACTTAATCCAGAACTCAGGATCGAGAATCCAGGACACAGGACTACAGCAAGAGGATCAGCCTCGACTCCGGACATACATACATACATACATACATACATACATACATACATACACACATACATACATACATACATACATACATATACATAGATAGATGGAACAGAATACATTTAGCAACACATAAAAGGTTGACTAATATGAATCCCATCCAGTGCAACAACAGACAATGCAACAATTAATCTGAACCCGGTATGGGATTTGTGCATGTGTGTGTGGGTTAGCACTTTTTGCATGACGCCAACAAAATGACTACATTTTAACTGTATGTGTGTGCGTACGTGTGTGTACATAGTGTGTGTCAGTTACCCCACTGTGTATGGATTAGAAACAATGAGCGCTTTGTGATGGGAAGACAATAGACTCACATTCCCTCGACGTTCCCACATTCATCTCTCTCTTCTTTTTTTCTCTCTTTTTTCACACCCATGAACACACCCATGAACACACACACACACAGACACACACACACACACACACACACACACACACACACACACACACACACACACACACACACAGTCTCTCTACCGTCAAATTCCTTTTGTTTATAGGATTGTATTTCTGTTGACCTACCTCTGTACTTGTCTGACTCATTTATTGTTTGATTCCCATTTAAACATAACCAGATACACCTGTGTGTGTGTGTGTGTGTGTGTGTGTGTGTGTGTGTGTGTGTGTGTGTGTGTGTGTGTGTGTGTGTGTGTGTGTGTGTGTGTGTGTGTGTGTGTGTGTGTGTGTGTGTGTGTGTGTGTGTGTGTGTGTGTGTGTGTGTGTGTGTGTGTGTGTGTGTGTGTGTGTGTGTGTGTGTGTGTGTGTGTGTGTGTGTGTGTGTGTGTGTGTGTGCTTGTGTGCAGAGAGAGCAGTCCAGTGGTTATTAATCAGTAATTAGTGCTATGTGATGTGTAATTTACTCATTCTTCTATCTCCCATCTGCTGGCTAAACACACGCACGCACACACGCGCACATACGCGTACACACACACACACACACACCTACATGACTTCAGAGTGATAAAATAGGACCAATACAGATCACGCACACCCACACACACTCGTGCGCACACACACACACATACACACACACACACACACACACACACACACACACACACACACACACACACACACACGCACACAAAGCCTCTCTATCTCTTGGTAATAGTCTCGTCTGATTCCGCCGTGTGTTTGGCTGATCTCTGATCAGTCTGGTCCAGCTGCACTCAGCCTCCCCGCGGCTGCATAACAGAATCATTCTAAACTCTTTCTCAGACGATAAGCAGTGAGTCGCCTGCAGACCCACAGCCTCTCTGCGATGTCCTTGTCTCTCTGCGGGAACACGAACAGAAGGAAGGAGCGGAGTTTCAACTAGCTCTCAGTTTACAGGAACAGGCATTATTATTTGTTTGGATATTGCCAGGTGTTAAAGTTATTAAATTCGCCATCTTTGGAGCTGTTCAATCTGAGGACCTTATGAACCGTGTTAATGCTCAAATATTAAATACATTCTCCATTTGGTTTGACTCAGAATTTAGTTTTCTGTTTAGGACGGCAACTCTATGACCGCTTTAGTTTGAATCGAGATTGTTTCAAAATGATTGCAAACCGTAGGCTACATAAGAAACTAGATCTGGCTTATTAAGAAAAGCTGTACCATGTGAGTGTAGCATAGCATTACATTTAAGCTTTATTATGGTCAAACAACATACCCCAAAGGCCTGGCATAAAGAACTGCAACATTTTCAGGCCAAAAATATATTTCCTTGGACTTGCTAAGATTGTTGGCAAGTCCAATTCCCTCATGGAGACAACGTCAATGCAGAGCTATCTCGTACATTATGCTGGATAACTTTGACTCTTAAATAACTGTTGAACTTTGAGCAAATGTAAAGATTTGAGGAGTTCAAAATGGAGCAAATAAATATATTAGCTTTGTGGCAAAAAGCATACTTTGGACAAACCCTGCTCCCTGTATAAACTGCTCTCATAGAGAGGCGTTTTTGCTGATTAAATTGTTTATTCAAGCAAAGATGCCAAATATGTCACAAATGTGAAAAATTGCTTATTTTCTTTATTTAAAATACTGTATATTGATCGTTGTTTTGTTTTTTTAGGAAATACTTTGTATAGACTAATGTATTCGTCAATTAACCTACAATTTGAGCAAGAGATAAGCTATAGTAAACATAATGATTAGTTTCTGGGCTCGTTCCGATATACAGATTTTCAGATGCCTGATTTTAAATGCCATTTTCTGAATGTCTTTCGTTTTTTGTAAAGCACTTTGAATTGCTTTGTGTTGAAAGGTGCTATATAAATAAACTTGCCTTGCCTTAACCTCATGAACCTTACATTTTTCTGAATCATTTCATGATTTTCTTCATATTTGTTGCAAAAGTTACATTATTCTCAGTGCAAAGAGACAACAATATAGTCACCACTTACAGCAGTGTTTCTCAAAGTGGGGGGCGCAGAGGCATGACAGGGGGGGCGGGGCGCGAGAGACCAGGAGGAAAAATTGTTTTTAAAAAAAAAGAATCATAATTTGAAAGATTATGGATTCGAAAATAATATGATACATTACAACACGTCTGGGTCTCTGCGTTTCATTCAAGCTCGGCTCTGCGTGTGTGTGTGTGTGTGTGTGTGTGTGTGTGTGTGTGTGTGTGTGTGTGTGTGTGTGTGTGTGTGTGTGTGTGTGTGTGTGTGTGTGTGTGTGTGTGTGTGTGTGTGTGTGTGTGTGTGTGTGTGTGTGTGTGGAACGAGCCATTTTATGTCCGTGCGCGAGAGAGAGAGAGCGCACCGGTACCGGAGATCGCTGTTGTTAGCTTCTAGTCCTAGCGAGCTAGTGGCCGGGTCTCAAACGTTTTGGTCACGATTAATGTAAACAATTATTTCCGAGGCACACGTTTATATGATCATTATAGTTATAAAAAAATAAGAGAATAAATAAAAAACAGGTATGAAATACTATATGACAGTAAAAAAAGAATAAAGTTTAAAAGGGGAGTGATTTGTAAAATATCCATAAAGAAATAGTAAATCTGTTTACAGTTCTGTTTCATATGGGTGTTGAGAGATGTATCCTTAGATCTCTTCATTTTGCTCTCAAAGTGCACCAGATTGATGCTTTTAACTTCAATATTTAAAAAAAAAAAAATCTTCCCTGGGGAGCATGCCCCCGGACCCCCCTATGTTGAGTCCACACCCCACTTATAAAAATAGCACTTTAACCCGGCTTACACCTATATTCCGTGAGCTGATTATCGAGCCTTCATTGAAACAGTCGCGGGTACGTTGTGTATTTGGTTGGGGATTGTTGCAGATGAAAATTCCACTGTAGCGCCCGGTACATTAATGGGAAACACTAATTGTTTGAGCACCCTCTATGAAACGTCAAGCTACCCCACAGCACCCCCCAAAATAAATCTCTGAGCCTGCAACCCCGTTTTGAAGTAATGTGCAGTGCCAAACAGGCTCATTGCAGCCACTCATGCTAAGATAAGACACACTTTTCTGCCAAATATCAGCATTTTCTTTCTTTTCATTTTTTTGCACAGATTACAAAGTGGCAAAGTATTATAACTTATTGTTCTAGCAAAGCGATTGCACAGTTGTATTTATTTTTTTCCACACAGATTTATGGAGCATTGTTTTATTATCACTGTTCTAGCAAAGGAATGCACACGTTCATATTGATGTATTTCAATAAATGTTAACTTGGCCCACTACGTGACTATTTGTGTTGATGGGGCCCGACTTTTTTTTCCCGCCTGACAGACAAAGTTTGAGAACCACTTACTTACAGTATGGAGCAGGATTTTACACATGGACAAAGAAAAGAGCTGCACCTCTCATGATTCAGACATCAGCTGCACAAACGAGAAGAAAAAGCCCAACCAGCATGAGTTCGCTTTTCTTCTCTGACAGAGGCATCGCAGCTGCCATGTCATTGGTCAAGCGCAGAGTTGTTTGCTGACGACCTCAAAAGCTCAATGTGATTCACCTGCAGTTTCACAGTCGTTTCCATGAGAAGAAGCCCGTTATCCTGCTCTGCCTGCCAGGCTGCCAGCGGCTCTGCCCTCACCTTTCACTTGAAATGAGTGATTTCTCAGTGGCCAGCGCTTACAATGTGAAACAGTCTCAAAGGAGGTTAGGCAGAAGCGAACAATGAACTTCGCTTATCCACTGCAACACTAAAAGCACAGTTCAGACACTCTAAAGCAAGAGTGAAGATAAAGTAACCACAGTAGGATCTGCTTTGTGTTTATAATTCTGTTGAAAGTGAACACACGCTCAAATAAAACCCAGAGGAATGTCTTATTTTATGAACAAGCCCCTTTGACACATTACAAACTATCCTTCATATCAATATCAGAAGGAATGTATTTCAATCTTCAACTCTGAGGCGGTGACATGTTAATTACTTTGCTCAAGGGCACCTCAGCAGCGCATTTACAGCCGACAGACAGTGTTCCTACATTCACCCGTGTATTATCCTCTCAACAAAAGAGAGCCGGAGCGAGGCGTTGCTCTTTGTAATGAGAGCTTCTCCGGAGTAATGAAACTTGAACTGGAACAAAGAGAGCGGTTCTAATATCAAACTGTGTGCCATTAACATAATAACTGACCTTTCTATTGGCTGGGGAGGAGGACACATATATGGCGCTTTTCCAATGCAGGACCTAGCACGGCTTAGTACGGTATGGTTAGGCCTTGGTAGACCAGGTTCAATTTATGCTGCGTTTCCATTACAGTTTAGTAACAGGGGTAGTAACTATAGTAACACAGTGTAGGCGAGGCGATCGGCTGTTCGGCGGGCGGAGCGACGCTGCGTAAAACTGCCATGACGTCATCTTCAATGCGAACCACAAAACCAAAACATCAGCCGTTAGCTGTTAGCACTCAGAGCTCACAGCTCCTCATATCTGTTCAGAAACTAGACAAAAGTTAAACAAGTACAAACCACAGACTGTTTGTGTCATGGCGAATACAGCCGCTGGTTTATTCATGTCTGTAGGCCGTTGTTGTGAGTGTGGACGGAGCATATACAACGTTAGCTTTAGCCCGATCGATCCGATCTTCATTCAGAAAACACGCATTTTAAAAGGTTTTTCGCCTGCCGTCTGTCTGCAGACTTGTCAAAGCATTAATTCATGGTTTTTTACTAACCGGTATCAGTATGTTGTTACTTCGGCATCATTTTGAAACGTGTATTACAATTAAATCACGGTAAAATATGTTCATTTTGTTGTAGTTGTAGCCCCCTTGCCAGCGATTCTCTCTCTGACCATTCAGCAGTCGAGAGTGTTTACGTCACTAGTTTAGCATATTCAGCCCGGTTGTTGGCCCGGTAAGAACCTCGATTTTGGAGTGCCAGAAAAAAGGTGAAAAAGTAGCCGGAACTACCCCTAGTGGAAAAGCAAACAAAAGCAAACCCGGCCCGCTTAAACCGTGCTGCAGTGGAAAAGCGCCAATAGACGCAGCTTAGCACGGTGCAAACGCATCGTCTTGATAACAACCTGGAATAAATGTCCGGCCTTATAGAGTTCAGGTGGAGAAGGAGAAAGAGAAGGTGGCGTGGGTGGTGGAAGACATGTCTTTACATGGGGAAAAGACACCCATAACAAAGGGAGAAGTGTGCTGAGGGTGGGGGGGGCAGGATGGTGAGGAGGAGGAAAGGCGTCAGGGTACGGAGATGTTTCGACAAAAGCTCTCATGTTGAGAAACACTCGTTCTCCTTCACTTTCTCCCTTTCCCCCTCATTATCCCTCCACAGGACAGAGGAGGGAGGCGAGGGTGAGGGCAAGGGGGGGGTGTTGGAGGGAGAATGACATTTTCATTTGTTATTTTAAGGGCTCCTTATTATCACCTTTCAAGAGAAACCTTCTCTTTCTCCATAGCTCCCTTGTTCTTTCTTTTTTCTCCACCACAATAGATTCAAATAGATGTTTCTTTACTCTCTACCTTTCCCTTCGCCGTCTCTTGTTCCCCGTCTCCTTTCTGCAGAGTAATTGCATGGCTGATTAATTATAAGGGAATCAGTAAGAGTGAAAAGAGAAGGTGGCATTTCCACCTACAAAGAGAAAAGAGCAGCACCTACGCACTCACACGCAAAAACCACCGACAACAGGTTTTCACCTCTGCATTGTCTTGAAAACTGGATTTTGTCTCCCAACACGCATAAAAACACACTCACTGTCACACACACGTTCCAGTTTTAAAGACTTTATCGCTGTATCTTCCCACACAGTTTTATCTGAAGTCAGTTCTACTCTAATTCAACAGAAAGGCAGCTTGTAGGTGAACATAGCCCCCTCTCCTCATGACAAAAGCTACAGCGTTATGTCTACACTGATGGCTAACACCCATTGAGAAGTTTGCCAATATTCATGTGCGACCATTGGCAACGTGCATTGGATAAGCAACGTCACTAAAGGTATGCAAATTGTGGTAGAAATGGAGGCTCCGTGGCGATTTACATTTACAGTCATTTACATGTTGAAGCAACACCAGCATGTTCCGGTTGTTTTCTACAGGTTACCCAAGAACAGCGACAAGCCAAAACAATGGGAAAGTATAAAAGTTCTTTGTCCACTTTTTTTTTTCGGCAGGCAACATTTCTGCTTGTTACTTTCTTGTTCTGTTCCTGTTAACTGAACTGCTGCACCTTTGATTGCCTCCTTATGTTATGCTCACATAGTCATCAGAGATTTAAATGTTGATCAGTGACAAAAGCTGCACAGATAGTTTGAGACATGACTTGAAACTTAACTCAAGACTATCTTTTATAATATTTACTCTGGAAGGCATTTTTGAGAAAAGACCATATTTGAGTGCAGCAAATGCAAGTCGTGGATATAAGGAGAAAACTGAGAATATGAAGTTCAAACTTTGCAAGTTCATAGTGGACATTAAGTCTCTGCAGTTGGTTCTCTCATGAATATTCATATCCAGATCCCGGCCAGTTGGCAGGTAGAGCTGGGCACCATTCGCTAAGCCAGTCGTCAAAACTTAATGATGATCACTCGTACAGGGAGGACTGTACGAGTGGCATAACTCTGTCCAACAAGGACGCATCCACATTCTTTTGAAAATGTATTTATTTAATCAAACCTTTGATTCACTTTGGTAAAATCATCTTCAAATTCTCAAGATATACTTTTCTCGTTCTTTATTATCCAAGGTATAGTTGAAGTGTTAAGGGGGCCTATTTAGCTTTTTAGGGTTTTCCCTTTCCTGTTGTGTGTTATATAGCTTTTTGTGCATGTAAATGGTCTGCAAAGGCTAACATCCCAAAGTCCACCCTCCCACCACCTAAAACGTCTCAATTGGTCTCCTTTGTTTACTTCTGGGCAACTGTGGCTGCGAGGGAGTACGGTCGTCTTTCAACCAGAAGGTTGTGGGTTCGATCCCAGCCCACGTCGATGTGTCCTTGGGCAAGATACTTAACCCTGAGTTTCTCCCGATGGCATGGCCAACGGTGTGTGAATGTGTATGCATGTTAGTGCATGTCCTAACATACACTGCTCTGTATGTAAAGTGCTTTGAAAGGTCTTAAAGACTGGATAAAGCGCTATATAAGTACAGTCCATTTACCATTTATCATAGTGACATCACTATGTTAGACTTGCGCTTCTATGGGCTAGCACTCCAACACTTTGTACGTGATAGGCTAAAGGGTGGGAAACTCTAATCTGTTGACCAATCACAACAGAGCTGATCAGCTAACCAATCAGAGCAGATTGGGCTCTGGTTTCAGACAGAGGGTGAAAAGAGGTGCTGCAGCACAGGCAGAATTAGAAAAATAAAGAGCTTTTTGAACATTAAAGCATGGAGACATGTCACAGTAGAAATACAAAATAAAACATTTGCATAATATGTCCTCTATGTATGAGATGTCTCCAAATGGTCATACTAACATAGTTTGCAGCTTCCTATCTGTTGTTACTATAAGCTCTTACAGCAGATATAGTCAAACATATTAAGAGCAAGTTATCTGACATTATAACCCCCTGACAAAATGCAAAGCAGATGTTTGACTGTGGTACACTGCTGATGTATAAATAGGCCTACGTAGTTTGGATGGGAGTCTCCGAGCTCAGGATGACTGTGTAGCCCGCTGGGGTGTGGATCAATTCCAGAGGATTGGCGGATATCCTCACCCCAGATAGACGTTGTCGATGTTACCGCAGAACTTGGATTCTGGGGAGCCTTAAATCTCCCCCCGTCTATCTCTGTGTACCAGTTTGTTGTTGTGCCTCAAAATCCGCAGCTTTGGCAGAATCATTTTGGGCGCAGATTGTAAACATGCTATGAATCAGCGTTGGGTTAAAACCAAGTTCTATGTTTCTGTTTTTCTTTCTTCCCCCTCTCCTTTCTGATCTGTCTGGCCACTTTCTGTTTGTTTTAGTGGAGCAAAATCCTCCTATCTCAGTGTAAGTGAGCATTTTAAGGATATATGGGTTTGTATGTGCACATGTGATTTTACACAATTCCCTGTATGCACTTCTGTGTTGGTAAAGTGTGTCTCTTCATGCATTTGTATTAGTGGTATGTGTATTTCAAGTCAGTGCACACGCATCCGTGATGTGATTTGATCAGACACCAATAAAAGCAAATCTCATTAACATCAAACTGCTTTAATACTAATCGGGTTACCGAAAAACCAGCCAGCCAATGGTAGCTACTAATGCCATTAGGTCGAGCCGTGATTGGATTGGGATCTCATTTCAACTTCCTGCACCCTGCCAGCGTTTTAATCAATAAACACGACGGCGGTGATGCCACAGTCCGTTAGTACGGCGAGGCGGTGATGTCACAGCTCGTTAAGATTGTGAAGATGGTGGAATGGATGAGAGCGTATTGAGGTATTTTACCCTATAGCCGAATACGAAGAAACTCCACTCCTAAGAGATGTGCGAGGATGTGTGAAAGCATTGTGAAGAAAAAGAGACGCGAACGCTGCACATCTTTCATGATAATTACATAGTGTTGGCAAAGTGGAGAGAAATGCAAGACTGGAAGGAAGAAGGAGAAATGAGGAACAGCGGAGCTGGAAGGAGAGATTATAGGGAAGGTTGCACAATGACATGGATGTATGGGGATGGAGAAATATAACGTTTGAAGGAGAGATGTATGGCTGGATGAATCCACTCCATAAACACAGAGACTAGAGGAAAAAGGACGGGGACCGGAGGGAACAGAAATAACTGTAATTTCTTGTGAGTGGACAGTCATTGTCAGAACCCATCTTTTGAGTCTAAGTGTACACTGATGGGTCTGTGACAGTGTACTTAGCTACAGCAGTGCTTTGAGAATAATGCTAACACCATGGAAATGCAAACATGCTGATGTTTAGCAGGTAAAATGCTTTCCATGTTCACCATCTCAGTTTAGTTTCTAAATATATCATTAGTTCTGCAGGAATTTGTCATTAAACAACACATTTCTCAAAACACTTTTGACCTAATACAGGTGATGGAACATCTGTAGAGAATGTTTTAGGTCCACTTTTATTCTCTATATATTTTTTTCAACAGTTTAGGTGAAAATGTCGATGAAGCTACTTTACATTTCTATGCGGACGATACCGTGATGTACTGTGCAGGTTCCTCCATTAAGGAGGCTGTTGTTAAATTGCAGGCTGATTTTAACATTATTCAGACTCAGCTCTCTGAACTAAAGCTTCTTTTAAAGGTAATGCTCTTTTCAAAAGCTAAAAAGACACCAGAGCCTGTTTTGGATATTGTAACTGTGCAAGGAATAATACTTGAAGTGGTTACCTGTTACAAATACCTTGGTATCTGGCTTGATGATTGTCTCACTTTTAAACTTCATGTCAATAACCTGCTTAAAAAGCTGAGGGTTAGGCTAGGTTTCTTCTACAGTCCTGTTTCTCTTTTGAAGCCAGGAAAAGGCTAGTCACTGTGACCTTTTTACCTGTGCTGGACTATTTGTTATATATGAGTGCACCTGCCCATTGCCTGAACAAGTTAGATGCCGCCTATCACAGTGCACTGAGATTTGTCACTAATTGTACATCACTGTACCCTGTATACCAAGGCAGGTTTGCCATCACTTACTGTACGGAGGCTCAGTCACTGGTACACGTTTATTTATAAAGCCATGTTGGGTAAACTCCCGTATTACATCTGCTCTCTGATAACACAGAGAGTTGCAAGCAGCTATTGTCTGAGATCGCATGATGTAGTATTGTTAGATGTGCCAAGAGCAAGGACTGTAAAACAGCTTTTATGTGCACAGCGCCACTTGCTTGGAACAGTCTACAGCTAAAATTGAAACTGAGCAATTTTATTCCTCTGAATGTTTTTAAAGCAAGTCTGATGCTGCGTTCACACCGGACGCGATGCGATGTTTGGGGGCGGCGCGATTACATGTAAAGTCAATGCAGAGACGCGGACAGACGCGAATTCGCTCCGACGGCGAGCATGAAGCGGTGGACGTGGCGCGAATCACGCGATTGAGGCGATTGAATGGTGCCGCCGCGTCAAACGCGAGAGTTACATTTTTTGAACTCGAGCGTAAAATTCACGTGACGAGTTCTCGCGGAAGCCAATCAGCGGTGAGGATCTCAGCCTGCCGTCACTGACGTTCAACCAGAAAACATCAGCCGTTAGCTGTTAGCAGTTAGCACACAGAGATCACAGCTCCTCATATCTGTTCAGAAACTGGACAAAAGTTAAACAAGTACAATCCACAGATTGTCTGTGTCATGGCGAATACAGTCGCTGGTTTATTTATGTCTGTAGGCCGTTGTTGTGAGTGTAGACGGAGCATATACAACGTTAGCTTAGCCTGGTCGACCTAATCTCCATTCAGAAAACGTATTTTAAGTCTGCAGACTTGTCAAAGCATTAATTCATGGTTTTTAATAACCGGTATCAGTATGTTACGTCGGCATCATTTAGAGACGTGTATTACAATTTAATCATGGTCAAATATGTTAATTTTGTTGTAGTTGTAGCTCCCGAGCCAGCGCGTCTTGTTTGAATGATGTGAGTAAACACAGCTTGCAGCCGCGGTAAAACTCGAGCGATTAGAGCGAAGCGAATATTCGCATCGCGTCCGGTGTGAACGCAGCATAAGTGAAATGCTCTTTGAAACTATGGGTATTAAATGTAGCTTGTAAATATGTTGTATGATATCCTCTATTGTTTTATGTTGTTTTATGTTTCATGTGGAACCGAATTGCTGCAGGTCTCCCTTGAAAAAGAGATCTATGATCTCAAGGGACAATCTGGATAAATAAAGGTTTGAAATTAAATTAAGTCATATCAGTACATTCAGCAGTATAATGTGATATTATTTCACATTTGACCACAAATGTCAAGTAAGTGGAAAATGACATTCATTATCAAATAAGGACAGATGCTGGGAACCGGTAGTCTGTACAAAATGTTGAGCCAAAACATCCAGTTGAGGCCGAGATAGTTTACCAAGTATATGCTTTTATTTTTTATGAAATATGAACCTGAAAATGAGCATAGTGACCAAAGTCATATGAACCATATATATCTGTAAGACTTTTCAAGGCAACAGCAGGAGTGTTCACAGTATAAAGTAAAACACTTCCAGACATTATAATGATTTCTATGGCAGAGGACTGTTTAAAACTATTTAATCTTCTTTGAGGGGTTAATCAATTGGAATAAATCGCTTGAAGTCTTTAGTTAATTAACATTTAGAGGAATCAATGTTTTTATTAGAAGTTGCATTCTCTTTATATTGCTCTGAAATTTGAAAGGCTCATTTATTAATGTATTCATATTTCTGAGGAAGAACTATTTTTTGCTGTGTTTTCAATCATTGCAGACAGTTACTGTATACTATATATTTATTCTGAAGTTATGTTTTTAATGCAGACAAATCAAGGTCAAATCCCCCCTTTCAAATGCTGATAACAATAAGTGGTAAATGCATTATCAGGTAGAACAGATTACCTGCTGAGTCATGTTTCCCTTCACACAGTCCAGTAAAAACAGCCCAAAATATCAGCTGAACATTATTTAATTTTAAAGTGCTCAAAAGGGACTCAAGATATAGCTAATTGTTACGGCTGCTGCCTTCCTGGTCGTCTTAATTGTGTTAATCTGTGTGATATGTAAATGAGCTGTGCGGTTGCCCTGACGTCATTGGCTGCCATCTCCTGGTCCGCCCCCTGAGGATTGTGATTGGAGCACGCCGGGCCCGTCGCACTCCAATCGCAGCGCACAGCCGGCGCACACCTGCTGGAGATGACTACAAAGCCTGTGGACAATCATCACTCTGGGGGCTCGGCTGTGTGAGCGGATGCCTCTCGCTAGTTCCTCTTGTTTGTGTGCAAATGTGTTAACAGTGGTTAGTATTGTGTGTTTTCTTACAGCCTCCTTTTCGTTAGTTTGTACTTCTGCAATAGTGAGGGTTATTTTGTTTAGTTATGTATATACCTTTGTATTTAAGTAGGCTCATTTATTAGAGTCCTCCCTTTGTTTGGTTGCCCATTTAAACTTGCGCCCTTGCGGTCACTTTTGTTTGTTATTTAAACCGGTGCTTTTGTGGCACTTTGCTTGTTTCAGGCTGCTTGCCTGCCATTTTGCCTACCTGTTATACATTAAAACTATTCATAATTATTACCAATTCCAACTGGTGTGTGTTGCATTTTCTCATCCCTAGTGGGGACGTAACACCAGTGGCGAACCGTGTCTATCACAGCTGGACCTTCTGTAGACACACACACACACACCCCCCCCCCCCTCCGCGGCATTATAATGTCCGTCTTTTCACTGAATTGTCGTCTTGAAAAGGGTACTCCCAACAATTCCGCAACAAATTCATCTTCACCTGTTGCACTTGTCATTTCAACGTTAAAAACAATAAAACGGCATGAATTGCTTCGTCGCATTCATCTATCCTCTGTCTCGAGCCAGATAACTAGCGGGCCTTCTAGAGCAGTGGTTCCCAAACGGTGTGCCGTGAGGCAAGTCCGGGTGTGCCGTGGGATTTTGTGACAACCATACGTTATTATTGCAATATACAACTACACAAAAATAATAATAATTGAATTTACTATAGCAGTACTTTGTAGGTTTATATGTACGTAATCTGCGCGACTTGCGCGTCCACATCTCCACGTGCAGTGCTGCATAAACATGGCTGAGTCAGCGATAACTCTCGAGGGGTGGAGGTATGCCCATTATTTTGAGTTCATCCGAAGAATAGACAGGAATGTGACGGTGAGGTGCAAACTGTGTCCAGGCCAGAAGCTGTTATCCACTGCTGTGAACACCACATCAAACCTCAACAAACACCTGCAAAGAACACATGCTAATGTGAAGCTACCGCACACGCTATTTGTTTGTTTATATCACGTAGTCTGTTCTTCTTCTCTGTCTTCCGGTTGTTGCCTGTTTTGAATGACAAATACACACTTCCGCCGCCTGCTGGTAAGGAAAGTTATTGCCACTCACGCATGCGCAGTTCGTACGTGCTCGGCGAGTAAAGTAACGAGTTACTTTATGTAGATAGTAACAAAGTAGTGTAATATATTACTTTAAAGTAATATGTAATATATTACATTTTTTTAGTAACGACCCCATCTCTGGAGTCGGCGTTCTCTACTCTAACGGAGCGTCCACACCAGTGGCGTAGCCAGGAATTAGTGTGTGGGTGGGCCTGGAGAAATGTAGGTGGGCCAGGGGGAGACATATTAAGCGTGGGGTCTGAGCTGAAACTTCATTAATGATTTTTTAATGCACTAATAGAACATAAGCATCAATTAGCAGTGAAAACAAAAAACATAGGCACGGCGGCCTCAGAATGTGTGTAAAACTGACATCCACATAGGGATGGGTATCGTTAAGGCTTTAACGGTACTACTACTTTTATCGATAGTGCTTATGCTTATGCTCCAGGTTCAGTACCAACCACATCATAAAGTACGCGGACGATACAACAGTGGTGGGACTCATCAGGGACAACAACAAACAGGCCTACAGGGAGGAGGTGAAACATCTGACAGACTGGTGTAACACCAACAACCTGATCCTGAATGTCGATAAAACAAAAGAGATTATTGTCGACTTCAGGAACAAAAAGCACTGTCACCCACCACTCCACATCAACGGCACAGCAGTGAAGACTACAGACAGCACCAAGTTCCTGGGGGTGCATATCACAAGCAGTCTGACCTGGTCCACTCACACTACATCACTATTTAAGAAGGCACAGCAGCGCCTACACTTCCTGCACAGCTCCCCCCTCCCATCCTCACCACGTTCTACAGAGGAACCATAGAGAGCGTGCTGACCAGCGGCATCTCCATCTGGTCGAGAGACTGCAACGCCAAAGACTGGAAGTCTCTGCAGAGAGTGGTCAGGACAGCAGAGAAGATCATCGGAGTTTCTCTCCCTCCCATCAGAGACACCGCGCAGAAACGCTGCCTGACAAAAGCCCAGAACATTTTTAAAGACCCCACTCATCTTCACCATGCTCTGTTCTCCCTGCTGCCCTCCGGCAAGAGGTTCCGCAGCATTAAGAGCAAAACAGCCAGATTCTGCAATAGCTTTTTCCCCCAAGCCATCAGACTGCTGAACAGCAAGTAGACCAGTAACATAAAGATTACATTATTATTTAAAGAGCACATATTTGTTATATAGTATGTCTATTTTATTTATATGTATAGTAAGTCTTCATATTTTAAATGCACACTTTATCTTTAATTTTATCAGCACCATGTCACTATTATTTGTTCATATGTACAATTTTAGCAAGTTTTTATATTGTCCTGTTCCTGCAGCCAGTACAACGAAATTTCGTTTTAATAGTACACTCTGTGTCTTGTTGAAATGACAATAAAGTATGTCTATGTCTATGTCTTATCGATCTGGTCCTTTAACATTACTTTTATCGGTTATTTTGGAGAATAAAACAAGGTAAACTAACTAAACAAATTGTGAACAAAACTAACATTGCTTTTTATTTAAATTAAATACATAATATTTCACATCAAAAGAAACAACAATGTTTTAACAAATCGTATTAAATAATGTGATGACAGAACTGTAAACAGAATAGCTGAAACTTTAACAAAATAAATAACTCAGTTACCTCTAATCATTAACCCATGTTTGTATAATGTAGTTAACTCTGTGTGTTGCTGCTAGCATGCATAACACCTGACGTGGAAACGTTACTCGTGGATGGAGCTACAGAGCTACTAGAAAGACAGTCCAACCCGGTGCATTCCTCCGTCTGGATGTGGAGCACTTTTGCTAAATGTTTAGACACATTGCTCGTGTTACCGCCCTTAAATGCTAAACTCTTATTCCACTTTTGGTAACGAGTATTGTCCCCATCGACACGGCTATAGTTTAACCACACCTCGGAGCGCGTTCTCTCCGCCATCTCCTCCATGCGTGTGTGTTGCTGCATGTAGCAGCTGCGTGTGTGTAAACTGCCCGCCCCCTCGCACACAGACTGCTGTAAAGTTGGGCATTTTAACATGGAGGTCTATGGGAATTGCTCCTTTTTTCATCCATCCCCTGTCGGCCACTAGATGAACTGCAGTTTGTGGCACTTCCTTCTGGGCTTCCCGGTTCTGCGCTATGAAGCGCTGATTGGCTGTGGGTGGGCCAGACGTGCATGTGGGTGGGCCCAGGCCCACCCGGGCCCACCCACAGCTACGCCGCTGGTCCACACTACAGCTCCAAAAATAGCTTGGAGCTGGGCGTGTCTGGAGCTTGGGGATTTTATTCAAGCAACACGGCCAACAACCAATCACATGAATCTCCCGCCCCCGACATACAAAGCAAAAAACCCCGGGGATTGTATGCGAGCAATATATATATAAACTCCCCAAACAGGCGAAAACCTACCAGTTTCCCCACTGTCTCTGCCACCTCCCTCCATGCCTGGTTCCTCCGGTTTGTATCCCGGGAGGTGAAGAGGGTCTGGTCATACAAAACCGGGTGATTCGCTACGGCGATAGTTCGTTTCTCCTCCGACTTTTTTTGAAATATAGAAATGAACGGCGGGATATCTCTCCCAGCTTAGACGCGGTTTGATTGGCTGGCGCTTCAGCTGTCAGATTTTGGGAAACGGAATTTGATTGGCTGGCGCTGGCTACTCCGGCGTCCAGGCGACCAGAAGTTGAACAATGTTCAACTTCTGGTCGCCTGGGTCGCCTGAGACGCCTCGCTCTGCTACCCACAATTCAGTTCGGCGAAAAAGCGCGGCTACGTGACGTCACCCCATTGAAAGTGAATGGGCAGCTTGGAGCAGCTTGGAGCTTTCGACGCTGTCGACGCTGTAGTGTAGACGGGCCGTGATTTACATGAAGAACAACAGGAGGTCACGGCTCTCTGTTGAACAGGACTTGCGAGTGGCCTTCCCTTCAGTGCCACCAAGGATTACAAAATTCTGCGCGCCCCGACAGGCACATGTATCTCACTAATTTGTAAGTCGGCAAACATATTTACAATAGCACATGTTTCAATGCTGATTGCTGAAATGTTACATTTATAATTTGTAGTTCAGGACCATGGACAATGCTTAGCTTCCTTGCATTGACAGTTCTCTGTGCTGAATTTCTGCTGAGTTTCCTTTGCCTCATTTTTTATTTTGTGACCTGTCTGGTTTAAATGAGTGTGTTGCTGCTTTGATGAAGCCTAATTTGATAAAGTTTCAAATTAATTTCTGAAATATTTCGTTAATAAATATTTCATGAGTAGTTGTCTTTGTCACATTTTATTTGGCATTAGTAAATAATTATGCACATTTACAGATATTTTACATGATATGAGTGATAACACGTGTCAAAAGGGCTATTTTGCACAATAGGTGTGCCTTGAGATTTTTACTTGTCCTTTGGTGTGCCTTGGGCACAACAAGTTTGGGAACCACTGTTCTAGAATACCCTGGAACCGAGGGACACTCTGAAAGAATACGCCCATTGGCTACAAATCAATATATGATTGGTTGATCAAACTGTCAGTCCAAAGGTACGCTCTCATTCAGTGCAACGGCCAGGGCATTCGATCAAGGATGTAGAATACCTTGGTTGAAGGACAAGATCTGATTGGTTGCTTTCTTTTCTAACACAAAACCACTGAAATGCGTAGTGCATGGTCCGAGAAGGACAAACAAATCAACGTAACACTGTAATATTACAGATCAATGACACAGATACAATTCTCATTTATTCATTATATATACATTTTATTTATATAATTAAATACATTTTTTGTTTTATCTGAGTGTTCCAGGGTATTCTCTGAATACCTTGAAGGCCCTGACGGTTCGCCACTGCGTAACACTAATGCACAAGGTTAATAAAACAGTCATGTCCCTAAACGTTAATTAACTATTGACTTCAGATCATAAAAAAAGAGAAAATAGAGAAATGTATTCACGGGGATCAAGGGAATCATCCATGCTTTAACTTTGAATTGCCTTTCTCAGTTCAACACATAGTTTGAGCAGTTTTACAATAATGTTTCAGCGAAAATAAGTCCACAAATTAATTAGAATAACACTCTGCTCCCTCTTTAGAATTAGTTCATTAACTCTGCTCAGTAGATTAGCTCTTCTGGATAACTGAGACTGAAATAATCCTCTTTGCTGGTTTCATGGGTTTCCCTCATTCCATTTTGTAATTCCAAAATAAAATGTTATACACAACGGGGCACAAAATGGCCGCCTTATCAGACTCGCTTACTGGACCTGTGACATTAAGTGGAAACAAAGCATTCTGGACACTTTAATTCATTTAACCTGGCCAATCCTGTTGCAGTCACTCCATTGAGGGTTTGATTCTCTCCAATTGTCTTAATTTAAAAGCGCAGCCTTGCTTCTGTCTCTCTCTCTTTCTGTTTGTCGCTCTCTCTCTCCGCCCCCGTCTCCTATGCATCAGATCGATGGCGAGGGCGAAAAGCTAATGACCCATCTCAGCAACCAATTCACTCAGCTCTACCACACTCAGTACCTGTCTAAACCTATGAGAGGAGAGCAGAGGAGGATGGTTTATTTTTCTATAACCTTTCTCCTCCCCTCCTCAAATTGAAAGCTGGTGAAAGATGGAAAAATGACAAATTAAATAATAAAGCAATATCATTTCAACATTTGCACACGTCTCAAAAAGTGCTCGTGATGGTATAATTGTCCCTCTGTGAAAGGACTTTCAGACTTATGTTGGACAAAATGACAATTACTGGAATGACACTGAGCCCTTCATAAAAACTATAATTTTTTCTAAATGCGATACGATTCCTCACGGCAAGATGCATTATGACACAACAAAATACGATCTGATACTATACAATATTACACAAAAACAATACGACATGAAACAATGAGGTAGGATACGATACAACACAAGATACGATTGGATACAATACGACGCACTGCGATACGACTCGACAATAATAATATCTTACGGTAAGGTACAACACAATACATAATACGACACAATAAGACACTATACGTTACGATAAGATAAATTAAAATGTATTCTGTATTTAATTTTAAGATTGACTGGTGCTCAAAAGAAACACATTTGATCGTGGGACCCTGTATCTCTGATTTGATCGTAACACTTGCTGTTTACTCTTTACTGTCGCCAACTTTTTTGTCTGGTGATCCCTAAAATATCAGCTTGCGACTTCTTAACACTAGTTGAATATGCTTATGAGTTGTGATCAGTTAAACCAAAGATTCATTATCCCCCTTTAAACCTTGCGTTATCTGAATAACTGCTTCTTTCCTGTCCTATAAATCATGTTGTGACAGTTAAGATTTATCTCCCAGATTAGGCACCGCTACATTAGTCCAAAGGCCGAAAAGCCTGTAACCAACAATAAAAGCTTGTTTTATAGCATTGTAATCTATTCTGGATCAGTTTATTATTTTGCTGCAGTTCTGTTCACTCAGGCTTTCACAACCTTTAGTTATTTGGTTATTATTGTATTTACCTTTTCGTGTTCTCATGGTATCAGAATAGGCTTGCACTCATTGATGATTTCCTGAACACACTGATAAAAAATGATCGATGCAGCACAACATTTTCCTGCATAAATGGTTATTTTGTCACACTGAAAACAAAGTTTCCCCGCCTTCCTCGCTCTTTATCCATCTATCTCTGCCCCCATCCCTTAAGTTCAGCTTCACTGCCTATCACATCTAAATTCATTAGTGCCTCAAGAGTTGTGTGTGTGTGTGTGTGTGTGTGTGTGTGTGTGTGTGTGTGTGTGTGTGTGTGTGTGTGTGTGTGTGTGTGTGTGTGTGTGTGTGTGTGTGTGTGTGTGTGTGTGTGTGTGTGTGTGTGTGTGTGTGTGTGTGTGTGTGTGTGTGTGTGTGTGTGTGTGTGTGTGTGTGTGTGTGTGTGTGTGTGTGTGTGTGTGTGTGTGTGTGTGTGTTTGTGTGTGTGTGTGCGCATCATCAGTGCTAAATGATTATAAAGCATAGTTATTAAAAACTGCCATAATTACCATGCCTGTAGAAAAAACACTCTGATATGAATTTACCTCCTCTCCTTTCAAAGACACACACACCAACACACAGATTTGTGATGTACATGTAAGCACACACACACACACACACACACACACACACACACACACACACACACACACACACACACACACACACACACATACACACACACATACATACACATACACATGCACAGGGAACAGCTACAGGACACACACACACACACACACACACATGCACAGGGAACAGCTACAGGACACACACACACATTTGTCCTCTGACAAGAGCAAACTCTTACACTGGCTCCAAAGCTTGATGTCATTTTTCATGTTCGCTGTCCTCTCCGGCCTGCTGTGAATGTCGATTATAAACCTTATGACCTGAGGTTTAGGACTTACCCATACTTTATACGCCTCGTGCACATGATCCACAGCATACATTCAAACAATGGTTCAATACTAATGTCATTATTGATATCATATGAACAAAACCAACCTGTAAAAGATGAAAAGCAATGTTCAATTCTGAAAATCTAAGCATCATTTTACGAGTACGCGTTCCCAAAGATAGGATGTTTGCAGTTCCACTCCATAATGTGTAGGTATTGAAGAAGAGTATGGAATTCACATGGAAAAAGGGACAAAGTAAACACTATAACTGTCAGAAAGCCTATATCAAATGGACGTGATGATGAAGGGGCAACAATTAAGGCATATGGCAAGATAAAAAACACAATATTTAGTCAATTAAAGGTGGGGTAGGTACATTTGAGAAACCGGCTCGAGATCGCTAGAATTTTAAAATACACAGTTATGTCATTACTTGTGTAACTTAAGTTCTTCCATTTACTGCATAAGAGATAAAAAAAGAAATGTAATGTTGACTATTCACATAATGCTTGTGCAACAATTGTAACTTTGTATATGTTTTTTTGAGGCAGGTAACATTAGGCGGTGCTCAGAAGACTTTTTATATTGCTTTATTGTTCAGTATAGTTTCATTTTGAGGCAGTAAAGTCTTCTGCTTGTGCGGCAAAGTTACATTCAGTACATCCTCAGTCTAGTTTACATTGCAGCAATTATGTCTGAACTGGTTGATCAAACTGTAGAAGGAGACACATTGAACTATTTCAATAATGCAGTCAGTTTGATATGTGGCAATATTGACTCTATTTGATACGTTCCAACAAATACACACACCCAACTTCCATCGACAACCCTGCTCAAAAGTAGCTGCCATGATAACAAGTCATGCAAGTAGGTCAGTCAGGTTCTCATTCACATTACTGACTGGTTCCTTCACTGTTGTACCAGGATTGGATTTGCAGCTGTTAAAGTTAACAATGGAGACATTTAAATTATTCAGGAAGTCTTTTGTGAGGAAGGAAAAACATTCAACATGTTTTGTGGTTAACACTGAATGTAAACATAAGCTTTTACATAAGAACTCTACAGGACACCATTGATGTCAACATTAGGGTTGAATGATAACAGATTTTTTTATAAAACAACTCCAAACCTCTCACATTTCAAAGACGAGCGTGTTGCTAAAAGTTACCAAACACAACAAGAAGACTTTGTGCAGCATCAAAAATACATCAAGTATCTTTTTTACTTGTACATGTAGAGCGCTGCACACAGTGAGAAAATAGTCTTGTTTCAAATGCAAACTTATAAACTTTCACCTAAAAAAAACTGCATTTTATAGAGGCTGAACTCCCACTCAGACAGGTCACTCTCGCTGTGTTTCTGCCACAACATGCTGAATTGGCAGAGCAGAAGCAGATAGAGGCCAGCCAAACCAACACTGCTGGGCTCTCCAAAAAATACAGGCGAATGTCAGCCACATTTGGCCCTTTAGCGCCGGATAGCTAACTGTTATATTATTTTGTCAGGGCCCTAAAGATAAAGGGAAAAGGATAGTGAACCCACGGAGAGCATCACAAATGATACATAGATACTTTTCAAAATATCCCTTTTCGGAATAATAAAGAAACAATGTCTCTTCTCTGGGTTATTCAGACTCCTGGAACCTCAATGTTTTTGGATTATCTGCTCTAAAACAGATACAACACACAAGGTCACACACACACACACACACACACACACACACACACACACACACACACACACACACACACACACACAGTCACACACACATGGAACACTCACTCCCACCATCCACCTGTCGTTACCAGCTGGCAGATACACCTGGTTTGCAGGCATCAGCCAAAAAGAAAATGGAACGTTACCATAGCAACCATATGGTGTTGGCCTGGCATGGTGGGCATTGTCATGGTAACGGCAGAACAGACATGCGGGCAGTGCCAGCCTGGACAAACACACACACACACACACACACACACACACACACACACACACAAACACACACCCACATACACACAAACACACACAATAGGTCTTCACAATTAATCGACATTTCATTGAAATCGCAATATTCAATTCGTAGTAAGAGCAACATTTGGCCAAAAATATTGTCGAAAATATCTTCTGAATGTATTGTGGCACTACAGAAAGGTCCAGCCCTATAAAAGGTATTCTACAGACATGATAACATTATTTAGTTAATATAGATCCTCTAAAAAAATCTGACAATGATAATTTCTCGCAAAACATATCCTATTTGCATTATCGGTCAAAAAGCCAGAGCCAAAGCTCCATAAAAGTGGTGACTGTGAGTATCAAATGTACAGAGGATATCTGGTTGCTTCTTCTGTGTATTTTGTTGTGCGAGGTCATTTTGAACTTCAGCTCGTTCAATATGTTGAAGGGTGAGTTGAAAAACTGGCTCTGGTTTCTTAGTTTATATATGTGTGGTGTGTGTGCGCGTGCGTGTGTGCGTGTGTGTGTGTGTGTGTGTGTGTGTGTGTGTGTGTGTGTGTGTGTGTGTGTGCGTGTGTGTGTGTGTGTGTGTGTGTGTGTGTGTGTGTGTGTGTGTGTGTGTGTGTGTGTGTGTGTGTGTGTGTGTGTGTGTGTGTGTGTGTGTGTGTGTGTGTGTGTGTGTGTGTGTGTGGCGCAAGTGTGCAGAGAATCGCACACTCCCACATACCTCAGTCCTGAGTATGTATGAGAAAAAAATTACACACACAAACTTTCTCTCCCTATCTTTATTTTTTATTTCTTCCAGATATAAACACACTCACAGCGGTTTTCTGCCACAGCTGCGACCTTCAATCTGAGCATGAACCTGCATATCTCCCGCTCACAGACCCCAAAAGGTTTAACTCGGTACATGGGTGTAAACGTGGAGCTTTGCCAACTCTGTCTGCAAAAATAAAACATTCTCTGCTCCTCTAATAATTCAAATGCAGAATATATTATCGTCGAGGAAAGTTAGGAAAATACCCATTGAAATTGACTGAATTAATAATAAACTTGGCTCAGAAATGTTCATATTACCAAAGCTGGAGACTTTAAACTTGAACCTGGACCAGAGTCTGACTTAGGCCATCAAATGTAATCTTGGGACTCGAATGCTATGAAAATCCTGACTCACTTGAAAGTAAATTAAATGATGTCTTAAAGTTCAGATTTTAAGATGTTGGATCAAAAATAATACCAATAAAACAATGCTAGGAAGACATAGCTAGACACCTTTATATTAAGTCGTTTAAGCTTTGCTTTGAAATAATTGGGCTTACTTATGCAAAAAACTTGCCGGTTTTGTCTTACATTCAAGCATGAAAGTTCATTCTGGACCTTGAAAAATGTTTTTTGACAAACAATTCACACTCGGTGTCAGCGCACAATCTTTTTTTGGAGTGTTGAGCTATATGACATGGTTTTCATCAGTCAAGGTTTACTGTTGCTTCATTACATTAAAAATAAATAATAACAGCTTCTAATCTTCTTTGTCAACAGATCCATAATTATGCAGAATGTGGTTAAAGTTATGTTCTGCTTGATATTTTAAAGGTCAAGAATGAACTTGCATGCTAAACTGTTAGCGGAGCTTTAAAAAGAAAATGTTAAATGTTTTTTTAATCTACAGAATCCAGAGACCCGAATTACTCAATGTACGTGCCATGGGACTTTAGAGCGACTCAACTGGACGACATCAGGCTAGACTTAACACGTCAAGGTTTTGCTAACTACCGATCAATCTAAGTTTAAATTTGATGTGGGTGTGCAGAAATATCTGTAAAAAATTCCTTTCTGAAAAGCCAGATCCTTAATAATGTCTGAGAATTAGTGTTTTCGCAAAGATTAGTTTTTTATTTATGCCTGCTCAATAGATTTGTTTTATTTTTTAATTAACTTTTTGAACAGAAGGTTTTTGCAGAGTTGTTTTGTCGTTATCTCTCAATTATAGCAGTGGTATTTAGTTTTTATTCCACCTCCACCTGCTTTTAGCCTTCAGAAGTCGGCATATTCGCTTTACACTCCTGTCCTTTTTTCCTTTCACAATTTTGGTTTTGTTATCATCTACACTGAACAAAAATATAAACGCAACACTTTTGTTTTTGCTCCCATTTTTCATGAGAAGAACTCAAAGATCTAAAACATTTTCTATATACACAAAATAACCATTTATCTCAAATATTGTTCACAAATCTGAAAAAATCTGTGATAGTGAGCACTTCTCCTTTGCCGAGATAATCCCACCTCACAGGTGTGGCATATCAAGATGCTGATTAGACAGCATGATTATTGCATAGGTGTGCCTTAGGCTGGCCACAATAAAAGGCCACTCTGAAACGTGCAGTTTCATCACACAGCACAATGCCACAGATGTCGCAAGTTTTGAGGGAGCGTGCAATTGGCATGCTGACAGCAGGAATGTCCGTGAATTGAATGTTCATTTCTCTACCATAAGCCGTCTCCAAAGGCGTTTCAGAGAATTTGGCAGTACATCCAACCGGCCTCACAACCGCAGACCACGTGTAACCACACCAGCCCAGGATCTCCACATCCAGCATGTTCACCTCCAAGATCGTCTGAGACCAGCCACTCGGACAGCTGCTGCAACAATCGGTTTGCATAACCAAATAATTTCTGCACAAACTGTCAGAAACCGTCTCAGGGAAGCTCATCTGCATGCTCGTCGTCCTCATCGGGGTCTCGACCTGACTCCGGTTCGTCGTTGTAACCGACTTGAGTGGGCAAATGCTCACATTCGATGGCGTCTGGCACGTTGGAGAGGTGTTCTCTTCACGGATGAATCCCGGTGTTCACTGTTCAGGGCAGATGGCAGACAGCGTGTGTGGCGTCGTGTGGGTGAGCGGTTTTCTGATGTCAATGTTGTGAATCGAGTGGCCCATGGTGGTGGTGGGGTTATGGTATGGGCAGGCGTATGTTATGGACGACGAACACAGGTGCATTTTATTGATGGCATTGTGAATGCACAGAGATACCATGACGAGATCCTGAGGCCCATTGTTGTGCCATTCATCCACCACCATCCCCTCATGTTGCAGCATGATAATGCACGGCCCCATGTTGCAAGGATCTGTACACAATTCCTGGAGGCTGAAAACATCCCAGTTCTTGCATGGCCAGCATACTCACCGGACATGTCACCCATTGAGCATGTTTGGGATGCTCTGGATCGGCGTATACGACAGCGTGTTCCAGTTCCTGCCAATATCCAGCACCTTGGCACAGCCATTGAAGAGGAGTGGACCAACATTCCACAGGCCACAATCAACAACCTGATCAACTCTATGCAAAGGAGATGTGTTGCACTGCGTGAGGCAAATGGTGGTCACACCAGATACTGACTGGTTTTCGGACCCCCTCAGACCCCCCCAATAAAGCAAAACTGCACGTTTCAGAATGGCCTTTTATTGTGGCCAGCCTAAGGCACACCTGTGCAATAATCATGCTGTCTAATCAGCATCTTGATATGCCACACCTGTGAGGTGGGATGGATTTTCTCGGCAAAGGAGAAGTGCTCACGATCACAGATTTTTTCAGATTTGTGAACAATATTTGAGAGAAATGGTTATTTTGTGTTTATAGAAAATGTTTTAGATCTTTGAGTTCATCTCATGAAAAATGGGAGCAAAAACAAAAGTGTTGCATTTATATTTTTGTTCAGTGTATGTGGGCGGCCATGATTTTCCCAAAACAAAGTAACTGACAGATAAGTGCTAAACCTACCTACCTTCCCCTGTTACTGTACTAATGCTGAGGGACACGCTGTTTACTGTTTATTCAGGGCATCAGTGTATTTTTCAGGTTACATCTTTTATAAATAATGAGTATTGCATTCATTGTTTTTTTCCGGTATATTGTGAAGCAATTTTTTTTATAACCAAGGGACTTCATCATGTATTTGTTAAAGCCCCTTTGAGCTTCTTACATGTTGTCAAATGTTTTGATCAGATTGTTTCTGTTTGGGCAAATTAACTGCAAAGTAAAATCTCAGATCAGAATCACAGGAAAATACAGTGTCACGTTTTCTTTTTTACAGTTTAATTGAACTTTTTGTGGTAATTAAAATATTGAAATACTTGTTTTGCATTGGAAGGACCTCACATTCATCGCCACAGAGTGAAGGTTGCACCTTTTGAAAAATGCAAAATAAAAAAAATCAAGTTGCCGCTTCTTTTCAGACTTTTAATTCATTTCCAGCCAAATCAAATGGACGACCTCGAGTTCTGCCTGGTCTTCAACCTCTCTTTTAATTTCCGGCCCCCTCATATCAATATCTTAGGTTGCTTTTTAAAAGGCTCTGCTGTATGTGCTCTGTTTTTATTGCAATTTTCATTTTCATTTTTTACGTTAGAAATATGAAACTATTCAACTAATTAATCTTTTTTAATTACTTAATTTGTATGATATACTTCACAGATGTATGGATTTTCTTTGAAGGCCTAATCTTGTGATTTAGATCTGCCCACATTTACTGTAAAAAGTCATAATCAATTTAATAAAATAAGTCAAACCTTTACCATAAACTCAAGTTTCAAGTCAAGTCAACTTTACATTTCTAGATATCAAACCCATTTCATATACAGTTCATAAAAAGGATGTGGGATGTTCGAAGCTTTATTTGAAAAAGACAGAGCAGCCTGAGGTATGAGGTTCAGCCTGATGGTTTTCACTTTCCAATTTTCAATGTATTGTACAATTCAGCTTTCTAAATCTACCTGAAGAAAGAGGACAAGGTAACTATTGGCTTCGCCGTGTCTATTTTCAAATAAGGCATATGACAGACAGACAGTGGAGGAAGAAGTTGTCCTGCCTTAACAGTTGGGAATAATACGGAAGAATAACAGAGCTGTCAATCAAGTCAGAGGGACAGACAGGAGAGACACAGAGCTGGCTGCACAGTCAAAATGTGTTGTGTAACGTGTCTGTGAGAAACCAGGACTATAAGAACCAATGCTATGTTAACATTCGGATGTTTAGCACGCATACTTTTAGCCTAAACATGTTAACTTTTGCTAATTAACACTTCTGAAGATATGATAAGCTAAAATCCTAAAGTTGCCTCCAGAGGAAGTTTCTCTCACACACTCCCCCCCCCCCCCCTGCCTGAAATGCCTCCATTGGACTCCTTTGTTTACTTCCCTCACATAATAACATCAGTATCTCCTCCTTTGTTTACTTCCCTCACATAATAACATCAGTATTTATCAATCTTATTCACTCTTTTGGTAAGCGCTCCAACACAATGACCATGATAGGCTAAAGGCCCTGACACACCTACCCGATTTTGGAAGTCAGAGGCCGTCGGAGGCAGTCGGGCATTCGCGGCGCCCTACTCAGATTGGTGTGTCCCGCACCGTCGTTGCTTTACGGCACATTTTCACACCTCCCGCGGACGATTTAACATGTTGAATCGGCCAAAGAAATCACTCTGATTGGCTGTTGCCTCTTTTGAATGACGAATACACACTACCGAAGCAGGCGACGCAGCTGACGTAAAAGTCGGGACGCCTTCGGTACGCGTTCTTTGGTCTCAGGTTGGTGTGTAGCGGCCTTAAGGGGGGGACATCTCTAAGTGGTAGGGGTGTAACGGTACACGTACCCGTACCGAAATTATTCGGTACGGGCCCTTCGGTTCGGTACACGTGTGTACCGAAGTGTACCGAACGAATATAACGTTAAACGTAAAAAATTGAGAACGTGAACAACTTCTTGGAAGTAATCTCAGGTGCTGCGTCGCAGCATTCAGAGTAATTTGCTCCCATTGGGCTCATCGCGTCATAGAGCGAGCAAGTCATTTCATTGGATGAGAGGGCATGCTATGAGAGCTGGTCAGAGGGATGCGTTCAAATTTAGTCAGTAATTTGAGGAACTGTCGAAAATTAATGGCGAACGCAGATAAAGTTGAGCTCGAAAATTCTCCAGCATCATTAGCCGCGTTCACACTGCGGTACTTTTCCCACAAAGGTTCATGAGTACTTAGTTCATGCGAACTCTTTAGTTCGCATGAACTAAGTACAGATCGCGTTCACACCAGAAAAAGTCCCTGGGGGTGGATTAGGCAAATGAAGCCGCTGATGTCACTTCTTCTTCTTCTGCTTTGGGTTTACTGGCAGGCCGCAACCCACTTCACGGCGTATACTGCCGCCCAAAGTCCCCGGCCGGAAGTCCCCGGAGTTGGGGACTGGCTTCAGTAGAAGCTGCTGGGAGTCCCAGCAGCTTCTACTGAAGCCTTCCGAGTAAATCGCCAGAACGCCGACACCTCCTCATCTCCACCGCTCCACCGCTCCCATGTTTTATTTTGTGTTGCCATAAGTTAGTCTCTCTGCGTTTCTGCGCTGGGCTAATGCTAATGCTAATAATGCTAATGCGAGGATAATAAAATAGCGGCTTCACAAAACTTTTTGGGAGTTTTACGGGGCGTGGTTTGCAATTCGCCCAGCCAATCAGGAATATAGCTCTTTTCTCAAAAAAGAGCCGCTCGAAAGTCCCTGCTAGGAGCAGGGACTTTCGAGGGGGTAAAAAGGTTCGCATGAACTACTTTTAGTACCGGCTCTTTTTGGTGTGAACGCGATCATGAACTAAGTTCACATGAACCTTTGCGGGAAAAGTACCGCAGTGTGAACGCGGCTAATATAACGTTAAACGTAAAAAAAATTGAGAACGTGAACAACTTCTTGGAAGCAATCTCAGGTGCTGCGTCGCAGCATTCAGAGTAATTTGCTCACATTGGGTTCAACACGTCATAGAGCGAGCAAGTCATTTCATTGGACGAGAGGCATACTATGAGAGCTGGTCAGAGGGATGCGTTCAAATTTAGTCAGTAATTTGAGGAACTAGCAAAATGGCGAACGCAGATAAAGTTGAGCTCGAAAATCCTCCAGCATCATTGAAGTCTCCGGTTTGGGAACATTTTGGTTTCGCAGTTACATACAAGGATGACGGACAAAGACAGGTGGACCGAACCAAAGCTGTTTGTCGGCATTGTTCAACTAAAATTGGTTACGCGGCTGGCAATACATCAAACTTGCACACTCATTTGAAAAGGCATCACCCAAACGTGAATATCACCGGTACCAAAAGAAAAAAGACTGAAGTGCAAACCTACAGTCTATGGTGCAAACCCAACTCCCGCTAGCATTTAGCCTCCACCACTCGCAAAAACTTCAGACCGAGCCAAAGCTATTACAAACGCCAAATATCCTTATGTTGCCATGTTAGCAAAGCGCTACCTGGCTGTATCTGCTACCTCTGTCCCTAGCGAGAGGGTGTTCTCCACAGCAGGAGCCATTGCTAGTGCCAGCAGATCTGCCCTTTCGGCAAGCAATGTGGACAAGTTCATTTTTATTTAAACAACATGAAGATACATTGACAAGCAAGTCCTAATGTCAAACTGGCTGCTTAGGTACTAGTACAGTAAAGTTCAAATACAGATTATTTCAGTTCATCGAAAAGCTGCACCTTAATGTTTATTTTATTATATTTTGTATTTATTTGAGTGAATATTCACAGTTTAATAATAATAAAAAAATATATATATATATGTTTTGTTTTGTGAAAAAAAATTCTGCTGTACCGAAAACGTATCGAACCGAACCGTGACCAAAAAACCGAGGTACGTACCGAACCGAAATGTTTGTGAACCGTTACACCCCTACTAAGTGGTTGACCAATCACAACAGAGCCGGCCAGCTAACCAATCAGAGCAGACTGCGCTCTGGTTTCAGACAGAGGGTGAAAAGAGGAACTGCAGCACAGGCAGTATGAGAACAATAAAGAGCTTTTTTAACTTTAAAGCACGTAAACACGTCACAATAGAGGCACAAAACACACATATGAACCTGAAAATGAGCAGAATATAACTTATTTAACTAAAAACAGAAATGTCAACCAGATGAGGGCACTAGAGAAAAGCTCATATATGTTTAGTAGACTTTACTCTTGAGGAACCTGGGTATATTTCCACAAACATTCATGATGATCGATCCAATAGCTTTTAAGATATTTCAGCTGAAGTAAAGACTGACATTGCCTTCTTTGAGCCATGCTGCTAGAGTGGCTAGAAAGGCATTGTACATGTTGGATATTTATTTTGATAAATGGTTGTTGGTCTTAAAACACAGTCTTCTATGCAATCCACCATAGTCCAGACGATGGATGGTACATTTCGACTCAAAATTGCATTGAGCTACTGGTGAGCTCCAGTGAGTGCTGTGACAGGTAATATTGCTGGAATTTGCCCGCAAAGATACAATGTACCGGCACTGAGGTCAAGCGGGGTCCTTCCCTGGTCCCAACTAAAAGATCTATGTATGCTCTCTGTCCATTCCCAATACAGGGATTTGTGCTTCTGTATAGACCAACGCTCTGTCCACCAGATCTGTCATTACACAGCGATGACTACCTGCTATGTTTTTTTCGGCTGGCTTTAGCCACCTGAAGCCCAATAAGTGCTGCAACATGTTGTTGTTTTTCTATGTGAGGGATAAAAGCAATGATGGGAGAGAGACAAACATCTTTGCAGACCAGAATTCCCACTCAGACTTCCTCAGCACATGTTTGTGTTATGTTGCACTGAATAGAATATCTGACATTGAGAGTGAATCTTTTCCATAAGAAAAAAAGTTTTTAAACCGGTTGTATCTGTGTACTTCAGATGCACATGAACACACATTGATATTTGGACAAGGCAACACAGACATTGATGAGTGCAAATACAGATGTTTCTGCTGTACATCCCCATGCAAAATCATTTCTGAGTTCAAAGTACAGATATGCTTAGATGATTTCAGCCCACTGTACACAAACCCGCAAATGTAAAAGCTGTCTGCATCTACGCATAAGCAAAACTATGAATTGATAGCAGTGTGTGGGTGAAAATAACTGCAAATAACCACCTAGAACCTGCACCTTCAGCAAACAGTGATACACTGTTGTCTATAATGACAGGGTACCGGCACAGTGTAACGATAGAAAATTCACATTTTGAAGCAAAGTAGTAGCATAAGAGTGGTATTTAGAAACAGTGCAACTCGGTTTATTTGAAGGCCAAACAGTCACATGTACTTCACAAACAGTCAGAAAACACCCATGATTATCAGCAACACAATAAATCCAGCAATGCAATAAAGCTCCAAAGTTTGCCCGTGTGAATATTTTAGTTTTTCACAGCACGAAACTTTGAGAGAATAGATTTTTTCACACCTTTCATGTGGGAGAGGTGGCACTAAAAGACAAAACACACTAAGATGATACACGGCGGTTCCCTGCTTGTACATTTCCATCCATACCACATATTTTTAGCTCAGCTGTGTACCAAATCATAACATCTATTTTGTGTTTTTGGCTGGCGCCTGTCATGATGTCATCCAGACACACTTTGACACGCACGGCTGTCACCACTGTGTGCAGATGTGGGCAAATCATTTGTTTTAACTACAAATATGCAGAACCTCATGCAAACTCAGATAGTTCGTTATGAACAAGTACCCACAGAAGCTAATTGTTAGTCCAGAACATGAATTGGAAATATGTAAAATGTGCTAAAAACAGGACTCTGCTGATCAGAATCAGGTTTAATGCCAATTAGATTTGCAAATGTGTAATTGTCTTATACTGAAACCCAGTTAGAGGTATGAGTTTGAAAAAAAAGAAGAATCAAACAATAGAGTAAAAGTAATTTACTATAACATATAGAAAAGACAATAGTGCAGTGTACCAGCATTTTAAGTGGAAGAGCTGTGAAATAGAGGTAGCGTTTAAAAGAAATGTGCAAAGTATACAGTAATACAGTATGTGCAAGGTTCACAGTTTTATGGTGTGAAATCAGTGATATAAAGGTCATCTTTCAAGCAAACCCAGCAGTAATTTAAATCATTTTCTTGACAGAAAGGGTCTTAGCAGAAATAAAAATTATGGAAGAGTTTCACAGTCCAGCAAGCGACCACAAGGTCTCCTTTAAATCAAAAAGAATATATATGACGTTGCAGATCCAAGCACTCTGGCTTGTGTCTAGGAAAGACTGATTTTTTTTACCTGCAGCTCTTATATGTGTCCTTTAAGTCTTCCTGTACTGTAAATAAGCCTAAATAACAGACTTAATAACACAAACATTTTCATATATTACATTTTTTCTGTTTCTTTGAGTGTCTCCCTCTCACCTGCAGAAGGTGTGGGTTCTACTCACTGGTGGGGAAAATACTAAATGTACTAAAGTATCAAAATTAAAAGTACTAATTGTCAAGATTGGCTAATAAAGAGTTGTTTTTGATTTTGGATACTACTATAGGCCTACTGAGTAAATTAGTATTATATTGATCAAAACGTAAATAGTAACTACATGAGTCAAAGACATGGAGTGGAGTAAAATGTGCAATATTTCCCCCTGTAGTAGAGTAGCCTATATAAAGAATTATAAAACGGACCAGTCAATCAAGAAATCTGATTGGTTCTTAGTCGTGATATAATGAGCGTATATTACGGGTAGAATTGTAGTTACTTTTCACAACAAGTCAGTATCCCTCCACGTCTGAGAAAAGCTACAACCGTTACAACTGCATTACGTCCATTACGAAATTAACTAACTAACAAAGCTTAAGATGGAAACATGTAAGGGATAATGTGCAGCAAGGACTTATTGACCGTTGTTAAGGACGCTCACATCTACAGAAAGAAGTCCGGTCGATTTAACTGTATACAGTTGGGCTGTGGTGGCTGTTGGTGGCTGTGGTGGCTGTTGGTGGCTGTGGTGGCTGTTGGTGGCTGTGGTGGCTGTTGGTGGCTGTGGTGGCTGTGGTGGCTGTTGGTGGCTGTGGTGGCAGTGGTGGCAGTTTGGCTGTGGTGGCTGTTGGTGGCTGTGGTGGCTGTTGGTGGCTGTGGTGGCTGTTGGTGGCTGTGGTGGCTGTGGTGGCTGTTGGTGGCTGTGGTGGCAGTTGGGCTGTGGTGGCTGTGGTGGCTGTTGGTGGCTGTGGTGGCTGTGGTGGCTGTTGGTGGCTGTGGTGGCAGTTGGGCTGTGGTGGCTGTGGTGGCTGTTGGTGGCTGTGGTGGCAGTTGGGCAGTGGTGGCTGTGGTGGCTGTGGTGGCAGTGGTGGCTGTTGGTGGCTGTTGGTGGCTGTGGTGGCTGTTGGTGGCTGTGGTGGCTTGGTTCGACCCTCCGCTTCGCCCCTTAGCTTTGATATAATGACCATATACAACGGCCTGTCGTGAGCTATTGCTTATGCATAAAATGGATATACTCAAGTAATTAACAAAACCTCCAAAACTATAGTACAGTACTTGGGTAAATGTACCTTGTCACATCACGTTTATCACTGATTCTATTTATTTCTATGCTGTTCTGCATATGGTTTATTAGCAGGATGCCTTTGAGGTGTTGGCAGCTGAATGGGGGCCCAGAGTTGGACAAGAGTCCTGGACTGTGCCAGGAATTATACATATTGTTGTGTCAGAAACTGTTCTCAAGGGGCCAACTAGTGCTGCTCCTTTGTACTTAGTATTTGCAAGTGTTTTGAATGCTTAAATGTCTGCTAACATATATTTCTGGCCACTAGGGGGGAGTGGAACAAGAACTGATGGCAACTTTGATATATTATTATTACCTTTTTAGGCTGACAAATTTACATTTTCTAGATTGTACTCGGTTTACTTAAACGAAACAATACAACCAAAACCATTCTTCATCACAAGTAAACAGACATTATACGTTACTTTAGGATTTGAAGTAAAAAAACGGTTCTCATTGTGTAGAATGGCCCCTTTCAGGATGATATAGTATAATAACTGATTAATTTAATTAGTAGATAACTTGTTACTGTTACAAGGTATGTATCTTGTATTTTGTAAATTGTGTAACTTGCTGCTGTTAAATACCGTCAAACTATGTGCAATATGTGCTTTATGTGCAATATATACTTTATATGCCATCTTTAATAACTGCAATATACCGGGCTGCTAAATCCTAAGAACTGCTACAGGATTTGATTTGTAGATTTGATTTGTTTTTGATCTGTATTTTTGAAAATTATGTAACTTTTTTAGTTTTTATCTTTTTTTAGCATATTGTTTATTATATTATAACTTAGTACTTTTTTTTAGCATATTTTGTACTATATTATAACTTAGTACTTTTTTTAACGCATGTAAGATATGCAACACTAAGCTGTCTGTGGCTCTTTCCTGCTGTAACGCTGCAAATGTCCCCTCTGTGGGACTAATAAAGGTATTCTGATTCTGATTCTGATTATTTTTTATATGTTAACATTCAAGCAACATGCTGCTTATTTTTGTTACCTTCTCTTGTACAATATTGCCTAACATACACCACATCTTATTAACATTTGATCAAACATAACCTTTTATCGCATAATGAGCGATTAATTAAAAGTTTTGTATTTGATGGAAAATAAATAATGTCAATAATTTAAACTAATAAAATACAAGAAATTTAAAAATGACTGATGGAAAAATGATTTATAAAGAAACGTTTATTACAGTCTATTATTACACAGTACAGGTACTATTAGAGTTCCTACATTGTTTCTTTAATTTGTGTTTTTATTTTGTATGTTTTTTTTCCCAATCAACTCCTGCTTCGTGACGTCACGCACTTTCTCTGCTGCGCTCGCTCTCTCCCCCTCGCGCTTTCTCACTCCGCGTGAAACAAAGTGTAGTGTCCGCGAGAGCCCGTAGGAAGCGAAAAGAGAGAAACCGGAGAGAGAATGGAGCTTCTGAATCCACACCAGGAGGAATAATAATAACAACAACCCACTAAAGAGAGAAATAAAGAAGACTGAAGACGGAGGAGAGGACGGAGAACATTCGCAGGAAAAACTTTTCCGGGGAAAAACTGTTACAGACTCTCACACGGCCACGTTTGAAAACATGGATACACTTTTCCCCGTATTCCTGGGACTCCTGTTTCTCTTTTCGGCTAACGTGTCCGGGCAGATACCGACAGGTAAGAACGAAAACATGAACAATAGGCTGTTAATAATGTTTTCTGTTTGTAAAGTTTGCACTATTTCCTCATTTTCTGCAACCTTGTAAGCGTATGAATCCATGACAGGTGTGTTTAGGTGCAGGATAAAAGTTAGCCTCCGTGTGGAAAACGTACTGTCGTGTCTGTTTTGTCGCTTTGAGGATGTTTTAAATCACCCTCGGAAGCGAGACGTGCATTTTTTTAGGCGTAAAGGTGCTTTTTGTCACTGTTAAAATGAAAAATGTCCCTTAGGTTGCATTGCGAGTTACATTTAAAGCCGGAGTGAGTCGCCTCTTGTTTCATTTCAGTCTGTTTGCCAAGTATGTCGGTCTCACTTGCACAAATGACTAACACTGACCCTCATAGTTTGGATTATGAACACTAATCTTAAAAACAAAGTTGCATTATTTTCAGTTTGTTCACTTATCCCGGAGTGACGATGTTCTGTATAAAACGATTGTTTGACGTTAGCACTTCAAAGCACCAAAGGCAAGAAACATGTTTTTGCACGGGGTTACGGTTTAACGGCAGTGTACAGTGGGAAACATCGTTCCTCCGTGCAGCCTCTTGACGGCGCATGAATGGAGAAAAAGTTACTGTGTGCACGGAGATCACCATCTATTAACTATAATATCACACAGTGTCACAATGAATACTTGTACAGGGTCTGGGTATTACAGTGATCTTGCATTTGATGCTGTTTTCCCTCCTGTGATTACTTGAATAAGTAAGACATATTCTTCTTTAATGCATGTTAGTGCAGTCTACTAATGTTTTTGTAAGGTGTTATTATCTAGTCTGTGATGTATTTCAAGTGGTTGAAGAGGAAAGTATATTTTATAGGATGCAATGATCGCTTGTGTTCGCAACCACCGCGAGCTTATTTACTCTGCAAACCAAACGGTCCTCTTCTGCTCCAACTTTACTTGCGATAAAACCTAATGGTTAGGGACACAGCCCGATCGCCTGTCTGATTGAATGGGTTTTATCATTGCAAGGTGTGATTTAACTGAAGTAGAGGAAAAATGGAGAGGATCAGTTACCTATTTTTCTATATACACCCCGGTTTCATCTCTTTTTACGCACGAGCTCTGGGGAAATGTACGATGTGAGTTGTTGGACTATGTGCGCAATTCCATTCCTAATAGATACAGTTAAACTACATGCATGCGAGTGCTTTCCCCTCGACCGTGACTTTTAACTCTTCTTTTATTCTGGGTCTTCTTGACTTCAGTTTAAGAGTGCCTCTGCTTCTCTGCTGAAAACACGTATTCACTTTGAGTCCGCGCTGCAACAACTGGTGATGCTCTCCGGGACGATGCCCCTGCAAAAGTGCGCTAAATGAACTGGAGAAAGAGAGTTACCCTGTAGCTGTGTGTCGTGTCGTGGTGCAGGACGCAGTGTATATGTTGTGCAGCTCTGGATGTCCGTGCATGCAAACTCTGTGTAACTGTGTCGCTGTCTGCGTGGCTGCTGCGCGCTTTATGTCCACATTCAGCACTTGTTCGTCTCTGAACTCCAACACGCACTCACGCACAGGCAGATAAAGAGAGAGAGAGTCTCACACAGCTGTTACAAGTCTGACCTCCAAAATTATACTAAAATCTTATATGGCTGTAATAAAGGACACATCAAAGCCCCGATTAAAAAGCATGAAATAACCAGAAATAGCACAAAAGTGTCGTTTTCTCTCTCAGTATTCGCTTAGGAATGCTAATGATTTGCATAGAAATTACACATTTAATTAACGTGAACGTTGTATTGCCCACCCCACCCCTCCTCTCCCCAGCCCTGCTATACCCTCCTCTCCCCATCCTCTCCCCCTCCCTTGTGGCCATTTGGCCCCCTGGCTAACAAATGTGTGGAATTTCTTTGAGGCCTCTTTGGGAATCTGAGTGCTGTTGATTTGCAAGTAAATACTAGTGAGTAGATGCTGCTTACAGGGAGCGGGAGGTGGGCTTTGATCAGTGTGGAACAAGGGGATTGAAAAACAGAACTTGCAGTTGGTTGTGTTGCAGAGAGAAAAGTGTTTATTTTAAATGCCAGGAACATTATTGTTATAGTTGCATTGAAACCACCAAGTTCCCAGGGTATCATGTCCCGATATCCCCTTTTCTGTATACACTTTGAACCTTAATTGATGGAAATTAAGAGTTTACTTTTCACTCAATTATTGTTACAAAGACCTGCAGGGCATGCTTTATTTTGAAGATCAGCACTGTTTTTTCCATCATTGATTGACAGCATTTTTATTTATTGTTTTCAGTACATGTTGAACTGACCGGGCTGATATGGTGTATAGGTGGATCTTTAATGCAGCCATGTGAACTGTCACTGAGAATATGTGATTATTAGATCATAAGCGATGAAATGAGGGAAATCCGAGAGAACCACAGCAGGGATGTGTGTTGCTGCAGCACCAGTGGTCGTCTCTGTAAAAACAAGGACAATAAAGAACAGTGAAGGATACAAAACTGTCCGTCACTCTTTAACAAAGTCACTTTTTGTGTCTCATTTCCTCCTTTATCTTCTAGTTTCCCATTTAGAAAGTCAAACTATCAATTATGGCGTAAATCCGCCTCTCCCTTGTCTCTTCTTATCGTGCTGTTTTGCGGCGGTTTTGTTGTTGGCCTATCGCTTCCCAAAGCCAGTGTAATAAATGTGAACGAGTCTAAGTGAGTTTATGTTAATTTGACAACTTTCTAAATCCGTCTCCTCTCTGATGGAGCTGTGACACAGATTCCAGGCGTCTTTAATCTTAATGAAGTGAAATAATTGTTTTCCATTAGTGTCTCCAGACAAATTAGATGGCTGCTGCCGAACACCACATTTGAGCCTGTTTAATTATAATGGTAAGTTATTTTAGTATTTTCAACATTACAATCAAGTTGGTTTTAATTATAATTACTTTTCGGCGCATTTGGAAGATGAAATCAAATGGTGTGTTTTCCCCCAGTAAGGCGGGAGAAACAGAGTGATAGTGAGAGGAGGAGGAGGAGGAGGAGGAGGAGGAGGAGAAAAAAAACAAGAAAAGCAACCATTGGTTTTTTGCCGTGGGCATCTCCTCCACTCAAGAGACTGTGAAAACGGCAGGAGGGATTGTGTGTGTGTTTCTCTGTCATGTCCTGTGTGTGTGTCAACTCTTGTGTTGCTGTCACTTAAAGAGAAAGAGGGAGGCCGATGCTTTTAAGCCCTCCGGAATACAGTGGCACAAAGATGCGCATGTGAAATGTTTGCCTCTCATTTGGATTCATGTGAAAATGCCTCCTCTTTCTTCTCGTGCCATGTAAAATGGCAGCGAATCAAAGGCTGCTTTATTTATTTTTCCTCTTTAAAAGTAATGCTTCAGTCCGCTGTCCTTCAGATCCGTCTTAATGTCTTCTCTCTAAATCAAATGCCACTTTGCCCAGAGCCAATCTGTTACTTCGGATTTCAATTTAGTGATAGATTGAAAAAACACGTCCCTCTCAAAGTACTGGCTCATATCTTCAGTCGTTTGGGGATGGAGTCTGTGCGCACACAAGCGTGTGTGTGTGTAAAATGTAATTAATCTGTTGAGAGAATTCATTAGCTAATTCCTCATTAGATTCTGCCTGTGTGTGTGTGTGTGTGTGTGTGTGTGTGTGTGTGTGTGCGTGAATGAATTGGTGCGTTTGTATTGAAAAATGGATTAGCGATACGCAGCGGCGGTGCAACCTTTCGCCTCTCGCTGTTGTCAGAGAGTTAAGAACGAGGGAGAGAGAGAACATGACATGATGGAGACAGGTTTTCAGAACATCATGCTGAGCAAAAAGTGTTAGTACTACAAGAGGATGCCTTGGTCGTCGCAAGAAACATTTCCAACAAATACTGTGCAAGTTTCAAGCACATCTTTCAGAGCTTGGCAAGTAACATTTTAATCAGTGCACATATCCAATAACTATCTCTACGGTGATTACATTATTAATCAACCCGCACAAACCTTAATACATTATGTCATTGCTGCTTGCCACAGTTTGCAATTTTCAGATGTCATCTGGTTGGCATGTTTTCAATTTCTTTTTCAAACAGGTGGAGTGAGATGCAGCAAATGATATATCTGGATTAGCCTTTAGAAACTGGTACATGCTGGGTGTAAATCATCAGTCAGTGAGGAGGAAATGAACCGAGAAAGTGTAAAAGTCCCATTGGAAATGAAGGAAGGCAGCACGTCCAAAACAAATCCCAATCCCTGAAATATCACATCCCTGATGAATGATGGTATTAGTCCAGTATCATCAATCTCTGCTCTGCCCTGCGTGGCTCTGGTCACAGCTGTCTGTACAAGGGGGCATAGCAACACCCTACTGCCTCACACACACACACACACACACACACACACACACACACACACACACACACACACACACACACACACACACACACACACACACACACACACACACACACACACACACACACACACACACACACACACACACACACACACACACACACACACACACACTTGCACACATGGCTGGCTAATGACAGATTAAGTAATCAACACTCTCAGTTGATTAATTACATTACAGTGGAGACACACTCTCTTTCGCTCTCACTCACACAGATGTGAGCAGCATCAGTACCAGTTGTGTAGTCTAGTGTGTGGAATAATGATATATATATATATATATGATGTCTGTGTGTGTGTCCAAGTGTTGAAGAGATGAGAGGATTGGAAGCAGCTGATGACAGGCCTGGGAACACTATAATTGTCTGGGTTACCATGAGGTGAAGCAGAGGGTCGAGGTTGATCAAAGGTTACAGTGTGTGCCAGGAAACACGTGCAAGTCAACATACTGTCCCAAATACTGTGTGGTATGTCAAATGGGAGTTCTCTTCAATTATGCATGATTTCTGAAGCTGTTGGTCATTTGGTCGCTGCTGGTTCTTTCTTAAACTACCTGAATGTTGTCCATACTCTCAACAAGCTGTACTTTAACCTCTAGGCGAAAGCCAAGCTGAGCAATTACACTTTGTTTTGTGCCTGCATGTACTTATGTCTTTGAGGAGCCTCGTGTCAGGGCCTCCTCAGCTTTACGTGTAGGCTCTATGCTTTTAAAGGATGCTCCGATCGCCAATTTTGGGGTCGATCGCCGGAATCAGTATCGGCCGATACCGATCGAGTGGGCGGGGCCTATGTGGACCTTCCATTTAAAGTGATGTTTAAAACTCAGCTAATGGGGCTCATTCACTGGCGCTTCCACAAACAACAACCAACATAATTATTACATTCAAATGAAGTACATTATTCAAGTTTACATTCACTTTGGATAATAACACGGGAGAAATGAGCGGAAGCCTCTCTTTTCCTCTCTCTCTCTCTCTCTCTCTCTCTCTCTCTCTCTCTCCCTCTCTCTCTCTCTCTCTCCTGAAAGCCTGTCAGTATCGTCTCATGCAGCTCGCTGATCCAGTAATGAGTGACCCAACAGTGAAGAATACATATATGTATAACTAGTTTAGCTTGTTCCAGAGGTAGATACAATAGCTAAGTGTTTCGTTAGGTCTAACTCTCAGTGTGTGTTGCTCCGCTCACCGGTCCGTCTCAGCGGCTGGAGCTGCAGGATTTCTGCTTCACACACGTTGCATACCGCTATTTTATTGTCATCTTCGGACACCTTAAAATACTGCCAGACCGGTGAAGCCATTTTGGCGAGCTTGTTTTGCCGCGCTCAGAGAACAGTGTCATGTATTTTACGTCATCATTTTACGTCATGCGATCGGCTCTCGGCGGCCGATCGATCGGAGCATCCCTACTTTTAACCTTCAACGAATAACTAATGTATATAAAAGACAACATGAGACGTCTTTAATGGTGTTCAAACACAAGCTAATAACTAAATGAAATACAATCTCAATTTTGCAAAGTGAAGATTTAAACCAGAAACTGTCTGTTGAGAATAATCCAATTAGGAAAGAAGAGGTAAGAAAAAGCTTGTTTTCAGCTTTTGCTACTTAAACTAACTTAGCGCTATGGACTCTCTGTGGATTGGTCCCAAAAGAAGCATTGATGTTCAAAAACCTCCGTATAAAAAAAGGCAAAACAGTGCAGATAAGAAACAGGTTATACCTGACGAAAGCTGCTACAGTTAGTCGATTTTCTGTTAGTGTATTGGTACAAAGGAATTCGTTTTTTAAGCAAAATGCCAAATGTTCTCTAATTCCAACGTCGCAATTGTGAGGATTTTCTTCTCCTCTTTCAATTTCTCTATTTGTGTTTTTGAATGATGGTGAATTGTTTATAATTTGGTCCTGATTTAAAAAAGAAAGTAAGTTGCTGCCCTAAAACTGAGAGAGTATATATAGTGTGGATCTTTCACATCTAAAGAGACACTGCTTTTCTCTTGTATGTGACTTTACACTGTGCATGCTTTCCAATCTAATTCTGTCTTGTTATTATTCTCTGCTTCTTTGCTTCTGTTGGACCCAGCTCACATGGGGCGCGCTGAGAAGGGTGAGTTATGAGTGGCCAGCCAAGAGCTGAGCTTTATCCGTCATAGTCATCATCATCATCATCGTCATCATAGTCTCTAGTGGCGTCATCGTTAGCCAACAAACTTTAGCTGTCACTTTCAGTTTTCAATCTGTAGAGATCTGTTATTGTGATTGAACTAATTTTCTCATCCCATTTTGAATCTGATGTGTCTTTACTAACCATCCCATTTGGACTCATTTATAGTCGTTAATGCACCTATGAGAAATCTCACCTTTACCCAACACACCATCACACAGCTTTTAAAGTACTACTACACCTTATTAAGATAGTATGAAATTGCAGTATGCAGTGATATTTTTCTAAAATGTCATATTAGTTCCGGTGCTTCATGGAAATGTGCCTATTTGGCCCCTGGGAATCATCTCTACAACGACAACCTTGATTTATTAGATGAACTATTTGAAGTGCTCTTGCTGTGGTTTGTTTTAGAGACTCTGCTAATGTGTGTGTCTGATAATCTATGTGCCATGTGTGTGTGAGTCTCCCCTGCTGTGTGCGTCTGTCTCTGTCTGTCTCTGTGTAGTTAGACAGCTGTCGGGAGGTTTGAAGTTTCCAGGTGCTGTTTGTTTATCTTAGCCCAGTCTTTCATAAAAGGAGCGCTGAGTCACTTTGTTCCTGCAGTAGCCGACCACACCTCTCCATTTCTTCTTCTACTTCTTCTACTTCTACTCCTTTTTGTCTTCATTTTCTTTCTTCTTCTTCATCTTCTTCTTGTTCTTCTCCTTCCCAATGTCCAACAACTTCACATCCTCTCCCTCTGTCTCACACATATCTTCTATCTTCCCTCCCCCTCAGTCTATCTCTCTGTCTCTCTCTCTCTCTCACACACACACACACACACACACACACACACACACACACACGCACACACACACACACACACACACACACACACGCACGCACGCGCACACACACAGCGGATGGTTGTTAATGAGGGAGTTGTTTTTTTGTTGTGGAAGTGACAGGTTAGTAAAATCCGCTGCAGATATTTCACACTGCAGACGTACAGAGAGATCGCTGTGCATCTGTGGAGTTTTGTCTCCCACAAGGCTTTGCTGTGACAAAATCAAAGCAAATATGATTCTTTTTGTGTTACAAAAATCAAAGGCAATACAAATTCACAGCGGAGGTCACATTGTGGTTAATCTCACAACTGAGCTGTGTTCCTTTTTCACATTTTTATTTTGTACGTGTATGGGAGTCACATATAGGATTTGGAGTGCTATGCTCCAGAACACAAATTATTAAAAGCAAAAATAATAGAGACCTAATAAAAACCCAGCGAGGCAGAAATACTGTCGGTTCACATTAAGAAGGACATGTTCCTGAAATCGGTTTATTGCCAGGATCTGCATTGGCTTCAAAAATCTCAGTAGATTACACTCAATTTAGGCCCCGTCCACACGGAGACGATATCAGTTGAATCCGCTAACGTTCTCTATCGTATAGACCAGTGGTTCCCAACCTGTTTTTTGTTTTTGTTTTTGTAAAGCAATACATGATTGTCACTAAAAGCCTTGTCTCTAAATTACAATAAAAAAAAAAATTGATTAATTAATTTTAATACAAATTCAAGTTAGTAGCTATTAAAGGCATAAAAGACAGAAATGTGTAATTCTTTCTTTAATAGAAATGTTTCTTCTGCCCATAAAGTGTCCAAACCGGGCTTTTCTGGATAAGCGCATTTTTAAAACATAGTCATTGTCCATGCCGGTTTCAGTTGGATTATTCGTCACAGTTGCTCCGATCAGATCGGTCTCTTTTGAATCCACATAAACACATCGGCAAAATCCGGCTTACTTTGAGCATTTGTTTTAAACAGTTTAATCCCGTTGTGAATTGTTTCCACTTCCGCGACCTCATTTAATTTCTTCATTCAGCGGGAATCCAAATGAATTAATTCTGAGTCCAATAGCCATCAAAGTCACTCCAATAGTGCTCCTTAATTACGCTTTCATCCTCCTTTAACATAATACTTCACATTCATCTAGTCTGTGACAGTAGTTGTAGCGTTTTTTAGACTTTTAAACTTTAAATACCGCTGTTGCGCGTATTGTGTGTGTGGGGGGGGGGGGGGGGGCGCAACTTCCAACAGGAGTCATTTGGGGGGGCTCTTGGGAAAAAAGGTTGGGAACCACTGGTATAGACGGTTCGTCCACATGAGGCCGACGCGGATTCCGAGCCCGAACCCTTTGATTACGGCTCCCAAAGTGGGTAGGTCTGAAGACGAAATATTTGCGGCTCCGTGTGTACGCCCTATACGATCATTCCCTGAAAACGATGACGCCATAGCCCCGCCTCTCCCCACCTCTCCTGCTCACCCCCGCGTCAATGCTGATGCGTTTCGCCAACAACAACAATGGCGGATCACAGGGTTGCGTTCGTGCTCCAGACGCGACTGACCATGATGCAGATTTTAGTGCAACATTTACAGCTCCTCTACCACAACCATCAGCAACAATAGTAATATAATAATAATAATAGTCATCGGTCTTATTCGCTGCTTTTGGTGTATTGTACTTACAGGCCCGGCATATGTACTACAGCGTCTCCAGCGGGTCTCGTGTGGACGGACAAGTTTCTTGAGCCGATTCCGTGTGGACGGAATACTTTTTTGATATCGAATTCGGTTCGTTTTCGTCTCCGTGTGGCCTTAGTCCCGGAGAAAAGAGGTGTTTGTAACTACTTTTACTGATAAGGGAATTCTTAGTATGTAAATGAGAAATTAATTAAGATGTAATCTTTTTTAAGGTATACGTTTATAGTTTATTTTACTGTAATTCTAAAAGGACTTGGTTTACTGGCTGTGGATTAACTCAATATCTTAATTTGTTTTGTGTTTTATAGGGACCTAATCAAACAACTTCATTTTCTTGTTCAATATTCAATAATTCATGACTCCAAGTAATGACGGAGATCTGAACATGAACTGCTTTAACATCCTCACTTGGCGTCACGTTTTCAGTTTCCAACGCCCACTGAGCCTCAAAATAGACTGTTTTTAAATGTTGCTCTTCTCTTCAATTAAAAGAAAAAGATAGTGTGAATCTACACAAATTGGCTAACAATACTTAATATTTACATGAACATACAATTGTGAAGTTTCATTCAAGGAACCTTATATGAAGAAGTCATCTCTAAGCTCATCCAAGTGTTGGCAGGAACCTTGCAGTTAATCTTATTCAAAAACCCTGCCATTGTCCTGCATGTTTTGCCAATGTTTGATCTTTCTGGGCTGAAGCCAAACCTCCAGGAGTGTTCGGGGAACGGTGACTCAGCTGGCCAAAGTTTAACTCATTGCTCTCACCTAAAATCTTTTTGTCTCACTGTTTCTTTTGTACAACCAAATACCTAAAGATACATTGCCCAAAAATAATCTTGAAAGCTTTTCAGTGTCCTAAGGCTATTTCTCTCCCATTCAAAGCTCTTTAAGAGACACTTTAGACAAATTAAGATAATAAAGTGCCTTTAAAGTAACAGGCATCAGAATTAGTTCAAAATGGAGACAAAAGCTATTTGTTTACTCTACTTAAGGCAATGGGTTTTGTCTGTTTGTTGACTAAATGTGACAACAAAGCGTGTGTGCGCGTATGAAGGAGTGAGTCTCTTCCTGTTAGCCTTTAGGTGGATTGGGCTTATAGACATGGCCACAGGGCTCTATGTGTGTGTCTGTGTGTGTAGCTAAAGGCAGTGGCTGAAGTGGTTTCCATTAGTCCAGTTAAGATGACATCTGTCATAAAGCTGCACCCCCCCCCCCCACACATACACAGAAGAGTAGCCATAAGCAATCTCTGTGCAGTACACCATAGCTAGTCTCATTCCTGATCTCTGTGTGTAGTCTCATGATAAAATCCCCGAGGACATTCTGCTTCAGCCACTTTCAGCCGTACTGCTACGTCCAGATATCTAAGAGGACTATTTTTACAGTTCTTACTCCTTTCCAATCACTCTTTAAGCTGATTTCAGTTAGAGAGCAGTAGAAAGCTTTCCAGATATATAAACCCTCCTACTAAGTGTGTGTGTGTGTGTGTGTGTGTGTGTGTGTGTGTGTGTGTGTGTGTGTGTGTGTGTGTGTGTGTGTGTGTGTGTGTGTGTGTGTGTGTGTGTGTGTGTGTGTGTGTGTGTGTGTGTGTGTGTGTGTGTGTGTGTGTGTGTGTGTGTGTGTGTGTGTGTGTGTGTGTGTGTGTGTGTGTGTGTGTGTGTCAGGCTCACAGAGAGATGACCAGTCCATTAAGATTATCATCTCCATCCCTGACCGCGTATCCTCACCACGATGCTGCTCAGTGGAGATTTAAATCTTCTAGCCGATATCCCAGAGCCATTTTTTTGCCTCTAGATTATGTCTGTTGGCCATCGTTTGGTCTGTCTGCCAGCCTGTGTGTGTGTGTGTGTGTGTGTGTGTGTGTGTGTGTGTGTGTGTGTGTGTGTGTGTGTGTGTGTGTGTGTGTGTGTGTGTGTGTGTGTGTGTGTGTGTGTGTGTGTGTGTGTGTGTGTGTGTGTGTGTGTGTGTGTGTGTGTGTGTGTGTGTGTGTGTGTGTGTGTGTGTGTGTGTGTGTGTGTGTGTGTGTGTGTGTGTGTGTGTGTGTGTCCCTCCTATCTGAGATGACTGCAGACACATGGTCAGCCTGACAGCATTTGCGTGTACGCACCTCCAGTCAATCACTCTAACAGACAGGCTGCGTGGGAGTTTGGAGACGGACATTTCAATGTTGAACATCTGTCTGTCAGTTTCTCCGTTGGTCCTACGCAGCTTTGATTTCTCAAACACTGCCAGTGATAAAAATCCTATTCAAAGTTCAGATCTGCATGTTTAACACTAAGGGAAAGCAAATGTATCGTTTAATGACTGTCACCTCCAAAACAAGCCCTGTTTGTACGAGTCAAATATGAACTGATGATAATATTACCTTTAGCTGTCTTTTAAAATACATGTTGCACAAAACAACTGGTGTGCAGTAGATTTGAATGCCCATTTCTCCCTTTACTTAAAAGGTAATGTCTTCATGGCCAATATGGACTGGATTCAATGAAATCCGTAATAGAAAGCCTTACGAAAGTGTCCTACTGCCTTATACTCACTTCACTGATGGCTCCCACAAGATTGCTGACATCCTCGTGGATTCATCTTCCTATTATACACACATGCATTTCCAAACATTTGGACTACCTATGCTGTAAATGTATTATCTTTTCAATTTACACACGGCATCTATTGCACGGCTGTCCGTCCTGGGAGAGGGATCCCTCCTCTGTTGCTCTCCCTGAGGTTTCTCCCATGTTCCCTTTAAACTGTGGGGTTTCTCTGGAAGTTTTTCCTTGTACGATGTGAGGGTCTAAGGACAGAGGGTCTAAGGACAGAGGGTGTGGTATTGTCATACTGATATTCTGTACACACTGTGAAGACCACTGAGACAAATGTAACATTTGTGACATTGGGCTATATAAATAAACATTGATTGATTGATACTCCTGAATGGGCCTTTGCAACTGAATATGCGTCTGAAGTGTTCAGATTTATTTCCATGCATTCATCGACTAAACAATCGTGTTTCCATGGTTTCTATACATTTTAGGCTCAGGACACCTACTGAGATCGTATATCCCCATGTCACCCTTGTTGTTAAGCAAGCAGCACTGAATAAGTGTTTTTTTAAACCGTGTGTCCTTTCCAATGAAAGTGATAAAAAGGCATTGCAGGGAAATTCCCAACGGACACACAGAAAGCAAAGCCTCATGTGAACCAAGGAATTCACCAACACTGGACATTGGACATTTCCATTGGGAGGTGGTCACACACACACACACACACACACACACACACACACACACACACACACACACACACACACACACACACACACACACACACACACACACACACACACACACACACACACACACACACACACACACACACACACACACACACACACACACACACACACACACACACACACACACACACACACACACACACACACACACACACACACACAGGGGTGCCACCAGGGAATTTGGGGCCCCATTAAAAGATAATCACATTGGTTACTTAAACATTTTTTTCTTAATGTTTTAACATAGTTTGGGCCCCTGTCTGTCACGGGCCCTTAGAATCGTCCTAACTCCCCCCCCCCTTACGGCGCCCCTGCACGCACACACACACACACACACACACACGCACACACACACACACACACACACACACACACACACACACACACACACACACACACACACACACACACACACACACACACACACACACACACACACACACACCCCAGAGATGTTGATACTGTACAGACTCCACCGTGTCTGGTGGAGTCGAGTGAAATCATTCAGTTCAGACAGTTCTCCTCTCCTCCCTTTTTCACCAAACATTTCCAAGTATGACTCGTCCTTGTCTCCTCTCCAAGCTTCTCCTCACGGTTGTTTCACCTCGTTCCCTTCTTCCAGTCCTCCTCCCTTTCTGTTCCTGGGAATTTATGGCCTACTAACATAAACAAAGCAACACAACATTTATCAAACCCTCCCCCATTCTCATGTTCTCCTCATTCCCCTCTCCTCCTCCCACGTCCCCTTCTTTCCCCCCTTCTTCATCCCACCTCCTCTCCCTCGTTTCTCCAGTTTCAGTGTTTCTCCCCTCAGGAGACCCACAACAAAATCAAGGGTGGGATTTTATGTTCCCAAATCCAGACTGAATGGTGTTGTATTACAGGGATTAAGTGTGGGTTCTGTTTAAGGTGGACATTTAGATTGTTCAGGGAGCCATGCTCTGGGGAGAAACATGGCAACAACAGGAACTTTAGCTGGAATTTCACCACCAAATGCCTCAAGTATTGGAACTAAAGCACATGTGGGTGAAGCAGTTTGGAATATAACAACCAAACGAAGGGATGTTTCTGCATGTTTGATCTGATAGCTCAAAAACTCAAGAACAAATTCCTCTACGGTGTCATACTGGCACAAAACTCAGTACCCTCTCGTGTCTCACCCCTCCTGTATCACATCAAGGTCTCTCCCTCTCTGTCTCCACTTGGTTTTCTCTGACTGCCTATCTCTCACTCTTTCAGGAATGCTTTTGTTAGTGTTTTCTCTGCTCTGTTTTCCAGATTTACTTTGACTCACACTCCCCCCCCCTCCCCTCTGAATATAAGTCTTAGTAGAAGAAACTGTCGCTTTGTATTAAGTGGCTGAGTTAACTGTCACTATGTCTGTATTGGGCCAACGGTAAATAAAGTGTGTGTGTGTGTGCGTTGAGTGTGTATGTGTGAGCCAAGAGAGCTGTCTTGTTGGAGTAACGGTTAGCAGATACAGCCCTACCTCCCCATGACATAAACTGTCCCTTACACTCATCCTCACACACACACACAGACACACACACATGCATACGATACTACCTTAACACACAGTGTCGCTCTGTCTTGTAGGATCAGTCCCTCACTGCAAAGGGAGCGGTGTGAAGTTAAGTACAGGTTTAAAACTGAACTACTGCAGTCGGTGTGTGTTGAGCTCTTAATGGGGATTATGATGAAAAACTCTTAATGTCTATCTGAGGAAAACATTTGAGTTCCAGGCAATTCATCGAATGCCCTTAATCGTTTAGTGCACAGATGTGTCTCTGTTGTTCTTCATTTGACACTTGTGGTGTCCTGTTAAAGTTCTGAGTAAATGCTCATTTAGGAAAACATGTTTTACAGACACTATTGAACTAATTGTGCCGCATAAAAGTAAAGAATACAATTGGTTGTCATCTTCATATTTCTCTAGGATCACTACGATTGCCCATGAAATTAGACGACTCTGCAAAATAACCAAATCTAGTTTTACGGTTTGTTACCCAGTGGCCCTTTTTAACAAATGCAATATGTAAGCTTATTGTAGATCGGTGGAACGTGGTTGAATGAAAGCGGTACGATGGCAAGATATTATGCCTGATGTTCTCAACGGCCACACCATATGAGCATAATCCCTTTACGATGTTTGACATTTTCAAGTCAAGTTTTTACAACCATATTTTTACATTGATGCCGTCCAAAAGTACACCACAAAAAGGTGGTTTCTAATGAGCAACATGCCTACAACATCTCACTTGGTTTCTTAGTATTCCAATTGAAGACCAAACGACATTTGAAGAATGTTTTTTCCTTTGTTGGAAAGTGAAGGGTTATTTTAGCTGTACTTAAATTACCATTTAAGACCTGTAATTAAATAACTGATGTTGTCATTTGAGAATAGAAGCAAAAAAACAGACAAATATTGTCAGACACTGACAACCCTAATTGCTATTGTCTGCACTGAAACAAAAACCAGAAAACACAAGAGACCTTTTTGGAATTGTTCGTAATAGGGCTGCACAGTTGATCACAATGTTATCGGAAATCACAATATGGACTAGTTCTTTTAAAATAGCAGAAAACACAACATGTTTTTATGGCTAAAATGTGGGGTTAGGTATTTCCGAGCAGCCTATAATCGTATTCTACACACAAGAGAACATTTGGTGATCCTCTACATAAAAGACACCATTCTTATTGTATGTTTTTTCAATGATAATAATAATCATGATGATCAATCCCAACCATTTTGTGAATCCTATCGCAACTGCAATATCAGTCAAAATAATCACAATTGGATCGTTTTTTTTTTAAATCGTGCAGCTCAAATTGGTCAGTGTCCTGTCAGACACATAAACAGTGATTCATGTGACTGTCATGGCTTCAGTAAGTACCACTTTGTACTTGTTTTAACTTTGCCCTTGAGCAAAGCACCTGCCTGATGTATGGCCCTGCGTCAGTGGCCACCAGCAGAAACCTGTAGTTACCGCGGCTCCGCTCCCAAGTGTGTAACCTTGTGAGCGTACAGCAGCACGCTTACAAACAGCATGTCTGCCCAACATTACTGTTCCCTGGATAAATAAAGGTTAAAGTCAAGCCATGCGCTAGCTCTGCCTCTCCGTCTGCTATCACACCTCCCCCCCCACACACACACACACGCACACACGCACACATCAGAGTCTCGCATACCGAAGGACGGAGTGAGAGAAAGCCAGCCACATGTGGTTTCGGTTAGCCACAGTTTCCCCTCACACTGGCCCCTAACTAACCACTTCTACTTCACCATGGTCAAGTATATCTCCACCGCTCACTGTCTGCCGCTGTGTGTTTTGCTTGTAAATCTGCTTGTCCGTACATGTTTCAGTGCATGTTCAGTGTGTGTGTGTGTGAATGCATGTCCCAGCCTGAGGCAGAGTCGAGTAGAACAGTGAATCAAGGTTAGTGGTCCAAAGAGAGCAAGAGAGATTGAAGGAGGGGGGGGGGGGGGGTGATTTTAATGGAGGCAGCAGACGAGGGAGTGAAAAGGGAGAAGGAGCAGGTCTTTTTGTTAGTTCTTGCTGCGTGTTTGACCCAAACATAATCATTTCATCTTTACCGGTGATGATGTGGAGCTGAGGATGTTCAAGCTGTTCACTGTGGACTCCATGAAACAGGCATAGCAGGGATTTGACTTCATGTAAGCGTACAGTAAATGAATCTGCCGTTAGTGGATCCATCTTCCGTTGCTAAGAATGGGATACAGTACTTTTCCTGATGCCTGATTTCTCCTCCTAAGTGGATTCTCCTGGACTTATGTACCACAGCTACAAGGGGCGTTGCAAAAACACTGATGCGTTAAAGGCCAAAGTGAATCGGTTAATACGTGTTTCTTCTTTGCCTTTACTCAATGTTATCAACGTTTACATACTGCGAGCTATACAGTAATGGACTGCTGTTGGCATTCCTCAGATAAAAGAGGGCTTTACTTGATTCTTCCTGGATTACACATGGTGCCATATCGCATCCATGGTAGCCAACGCTTAATACAAAGCACCTTGTACTCTAAGTTAGTGGAGAGTTAAAGTGTTAAGCTTCGGGGTGACCGTTATTATAAACATATGAAAACAAAAACATTCCCATGTGTACCTCAAGGCTGTGAAAGTGTTTGAGTGAACATTGAGATGTGGAACATTTATTTTTCTTAGAAGGTAAATTGAATTAGATCTCAATGGGTCAGTTACACACCGTTGTGTAACATTGTTGGAATCCACCAAACCTTAATGTTTTCTAAGATAATAAACATACCAGGTTACATTGGGTGGTAATGTCCAACACATGATGCACAAGACCTCTGACATATTTCTCTTTCTTGGTCTGTTTGAATACATTTGAACATGAGGGGTTAACTGTATCCTCTGCTTTTGTTTGTTTGTTCTATATTTAACGTTGTTGATAATGAGCCTGTTGCAGAGTACTCAAACTCGTAGCTTCTCTTTTGGGATTTCTCCGAACATGACTCACGTTAATAATATCTCCTGGTTTTTCATAGACTCAGAGAAAACCCGCAGCCTGTTGCAACCAACGCGAGTGCAACACCTCCATCAACTCGTGAACAGGAATTATAAAGCCAAACTTTTTACATATGACACTGTGAACAAAGAGCGGGCTTGACGTCACAGAGTGTTTTAGTTCACTCCATGGCTGTTATGATAAGCCCACTCTTCACAAGCGAATTGTAAATCGTTTTTCTTGGCTGCTGTGATATCATCAACTGAGTGTGTTATTAGAGAATAATGAAGCGTGGTTTTAACAAACTTGCTGTATCTCGGGACTATGATATCATGTTTGTTGGCTTTCCCAGTGAGCTAATTTATAAAGCTTTCTCGGTTGTCTAAAAGCCCTTTTTTTTTTTTACATGTTTGGAAAAGGATTTGTAAATGAATGAAATGGTGTCAAAGCAGAGAAGTCTGTTTTGAATAACGTGTGCCATGTGAGACGGACAGAAGTGAAATGGATTATTTTTCAAGATTTGGGCCCGGCAGGAGTTCTCGTTGCCAGTTCTGAATCCGATCACCTTAAATTCATGAGCTCTGTAAATGGAAATGGGATCCGGTGATGAGCTCTCTGCTGGACCTCATACTTATCCAGGTAGTGTTGCTACCAGTTACAGGGTCCGTTAGATTTGCGATGTTGCAATTTCTCACTATTTCTCACTATTTCACATTTCTTTCGGGGTAAAGCTAAACCTACGTATCACATGGCTTTACTAGCAGATATACAGATATGTCATTTTAAATTGGATGCAAAAAAGAAGAGTTCAAACAGTGCTATTGACAAAAAATGTGGTGGCAAAATACCACTGAAAAGTATGGGGTAGTGTGTTTCAGCATGTTAATGGGCGTCGAGTCGTCTACCAATCCGAGGGTCGGGTGTTTGATCCCAGGCTCTGAAAGTCAACATGTCCTCAGGCAGGATACTTAACCCTGAAATTGCTCCCGTATGCATGTAGCCATGTGGTGTTAATGTGTATGTAAGTTGTTTTGGATAAAGGCGTCGAGAAAGTAAAAGAGCAGCGGCGAAGTATCTTCGAACAATGACACAAAGACCTTTTGTTGCATGATATGGACCTTTACCTTACCAGACTTGGATTCTAATCCCTGACGAAATTGAGGAGAATGCATAGGGAGTAGGGAGTAGTGGCGAGCAGATACAAGTCTGTGGGAGAAAGGGTTTGAAGTGAGATAAGCAACTCTGGCAGACTGACACAACAAACACTTGCAGCTGCACTCTCTCATTCCTTACCTCCTCCGTGTCTGCTGATAACAACAGCGCGGGGTGAAAGTTATGCTGGCTTGATGGGAGGCAGAGCTCTTTCTCCACTTTAGAAGTCTGCGTCCTGCTTTGGGTTACATTCTTGCATCGCCTTGTATTCTCATACGATCGCTTGACCAGCAGAAAGACACGTTCTTAACCCATATCCACACCGAAGGAGAGGTGGACTTTGTTCCTTGTTCTCGTGTGTGTGTGCTGGTTGTTTACTTTGCTAACTGGCCGGAGACTCCGTGAGTTTCTGCTGTGAAATCAGTGTGTTTGTCTTTCAGGGGTCTGTTTCTGTTTTACATTCTTCAGCTTTTGGCTGAGCTCTTTGGTTTCAACCAGGGAGATATCGTGGAGGATAAATCCACTTTTCTTCCGCCAGTTGGCCGACTGCATTCCCACGTTTGACACAAACCCTGCCATGGTACGAAGCTGTACAAGCCACAACTAGGATTCAGTTGCAGAAGCTGTTTGGAAATCCAATACTGATTTGTGTCTTCCTCGGTTCTTCTGAGCAAGTTTCAAAATAATACGTTGCTAAATGTACACAATTAAAACGTCAGGAATACCTTAATTTGTGTTAATCAGCAGCAAGGAAACGTCTGTGACTCCTTCCAATCAAAAGCAATCAACTATGTAAACAGTCACGTAGCATCACAAGCTGTAACAGAACTTACATTTGCATTGGATAGAATATATATATACTAAACCCTTTTAAGAATAGGTACGACTTTTAATCATATAAACAAACACAGAGAATGACTTCTGTTAATTAATGACTTTCACTTTAATCATTAGAATTGAAGTATAAATGGACAGCAAAGTAAATCAAATTAGAGGGTAACTTAAGCTTGATTTCAGACGGACAACAATGGTGTCATTTCCCTCTAGTCTGACTCCCTTCACACACAGTCATTGTTTGGTCTGTCCCATCACACACGGAGCAGCATCAAAGACAACTGGCAGAGGCACAGACTGCCTTTAGATGTGTAATCAATCGTTGTGAAAAATATATGAATACACCCTCCTCCTCTTCACATGTCCTGTCTTTCTTCTCCTCCTGTCTGCTGTCTGTCCCCCGTGCTCTGTCGCTCATTACGCCGATCACTCAACTCTCACTGACACACTAGTCACACCTCATTACTGACCGCACACGCACGCACGCACGCACGCACACACACACACACACACACACACACACACGGTTTGCAGTCAGTGAATCAGCATCACTGTTTAATGTGGTGAGGACAAGTAGTATGTATGAGAGATCATCCGGCTGAAACACGATTTAATATTGTTTAGCTAACTGGATGTTAGTCCTGTGGGAGAAGCGAGTAGAAATTTAAAAACTGAAACCAACACAACTATTGATTAATTGTTTCAGCTCCAGGAAACAGTATATCAAATAATTGAAAATAACCACCTTGACCAACTACATTAAAATGCTTCTTACGCATGAATGCATCAGTAATAATCGAATAATACTAAGATATAGCATCCTTTTGGCATTCAATTATTTTCCGTAGTAACTGAAATTTTTTCTGATAGTACTTCTTAACTTACAGTAACATCTTCGATGAATTTCACTTGAAAACATGTTTTTTGTGACACTATTTTATTTCTTTAATTCTTTATTTATATGTCTTAAATATCTTTTATTTTGGAGGGAGCCTGAGACTTAAGATGTTCATTGCCCAAAAACTGCGCTGTAGTTATTGTGCATGTGACAATAAGGCCTTAATATTAGGGCGGCACCATATCGGGAACACATAACACGATAACACTTGCGATATTTGAACAAAAACGTATACATACAGCATTATTACTTTTCCAACAACATGGGATTTATTGTTTATTAGTTGGAGATCACTTAGACAAAACGTCTTAAAGCCCTAATTTATTGCAGTTCAAGCCATTTTTATAATGCGTGTACTCGAATGTTGATATCACCGTAACGATATATTTTTGATATATTGAGCATCCCTTCTTAATATCTTGAATTTGAGTATATCACCGCTGCGTCACGCGACCAAGCCATGTGATTAACCGCCATTTGCAAAGAAATACTAACTTCATATAAAATCAGTACTCATAAAGCACAATAACACGAAACCAGTGAATTCTTCACAAGGATGTAAGTGTGTGTGTGTGTGTGTGTGTGTGTGTGTGTGTGTGTGTGTGTGTGTGTGTGTGTGTGTGTGTGTGTGTGTGTGTGTGTGTGTGTGTGTGTGTGTGTGTGTGTGTGTGTGTGTGTGTGTGTGTGTGTGTGTGTGTGTGTGTGTGTGTGTGTGTGTGATTTAGGTGTGTGTGAATTGGGTGTGTGTGGGAGTAATGACTGGTGAGTGGTGGTGAGTAACACACTGGGTATGTTGATGCATCGTGGCAGATACAGTGGAATTAGCTAGAGATAGTGTGTGTGTGTGTTTATGACAGGTAGTTAATTATACGAACGCATTTGCCCGTTCATATAAACACACACACACCAACACACACACACTGACCACAGGCCTGACAGGCAGGTCTTAATTAGTTGCCGCGGCTACTGATGATCCGTCCTGACGGTAACTTCAGTGATGACAGAATCCGCTGCCTCGGAGCAGAGAGGCATGCTGGGATTGACACAGGGTCCACTCAGTCATCACGCTGTGTTTGTGTGTATATCCTGAGTGTGTGTCCGTGTGTGTGCGTGTAAAAAGTTCAGATTGAAGACAGTTTGTCAGTCTACTTCCTTGTTAGTCGGTCCGTCAATTAGTCTGCGAGGAAGGGATTAACCGAGAGGCGCCAACACCCGAACACCCACGCACTCTCTTTGTGTGGTAAACTCGGAAATGGCTCTGTGATTTCCAATCTGTAGGTGTGAAGATGGAATGACTTCAATCACCACTTTATTCCTCCATCTCTGCACCACCTCCATCTGTAACCCTCTCACCCTTCAGCGGGATGCCAGAGAGAGTGAATATTACGAGATGTGTAGATGGCGTGTCACAACACATCCGCAGAGACGCGGTCAGCTGTACACAAAGTGATTTATGCTGGAATTACAAAACATGAGAACGCTCGCCTCTCCCAGAATCACGTAACAAAGCAGGAGTACGAAGACAAAAAGGGAGAAGCAACAAAATGAGTAGCTTGTTGTGATCTCTGAAGTGAACTGCTTTAGTGCTGCAATTACTGCATTCATTATGCATTCAGTGTTTGGGATCGTCATAAATGACAGGCGAGAGACACACACAAGAGGAGAGACAATTGCTGCACTTTGACGGAGCAGAGGCCACCCCGTCTGATTCTGTGTGTGTGGGTGGGTGTGTGTGTGTGTGTGGGTGGGTGGGTGTGTGTGTGTGTGTTTGGTTTGCTGCCTGGTAGTGAACTCAGAGATGAATCTAAATGGCCATAATTTAACCTTTCACCTCAGTTTATACACACACACACACACACACACACACACACACACACACACACACACACACACACGCGCGCGCGCACACAACATCCAGTGGAGTGCTGAAGATATTAAGTGGAGTGAGTTTTTGGTGTGTGTGTGTGTGATGAGAGTGAGTGAGAGGTTGATCGGGGTCAATAGAAACAATTTGCCTCTGAGAGCTTTGCAGCATCCTCTTCTGATTCTGTGTAGAGCTGACGAGTAGCAGAACTCTGCACATAATTATACGATTATATTATAAAATATATCAACTATAAAGAATCATTTTCGGTTCTCAAATATTATGTGTTAAATTTCAGTCAACTGAAAATCAAGGTTACATTTTCCTTAATCCAGACATTTTAAAGGCTACATTGTATTGTTTCAGTTGCTTTAAACGTTATATTTGCTATTTTTTTCAATCGTCTATGATAGTTAATATAATATTTGGGATTTCTAGACAAACAAATAGCAACATGAAGAAGTTCCTTTGTGTTTTTGGACATTGCAAGGGCATTTTCAAAATGTTTGTGACATTTTATAGATTTGAAACAAATTCAACTTCACACTATTCTAATATCCGGTTATTTGATTTGTACTAAATTGCTGCACTGCTTTTTATGGGTTGCAACCAAGCGGCAAACTCTGGGGAACAGCCGGGAAGCCAATACAGAAGTGCCACACACTGCAGTTCATACATGGGCCGCTAGGGACTGGCTGCAGAAAGGAGCAATTTCCATAGACCCCCATGTTAAAATGCCCAACTTTACAGCAGAAAAAAACATGTTTCTACCCCTGGCTCCATACATTTTTATTATCGATATAGTTAGATTCCACCTTCATGATTATGAATCTGTGAGTGAATTGTTTTCTAACACGACCCTTTTATGTATATTAGGTCTTAAAGTTTTTGCATAAATTAGGGCGTGGTCACGTTGATGGACACGTACATGCCTCACTGTCAGCTAACAGCAACTTGTCCACTCTGCTAGGCTACAACCATAGAGGCTACAACGTTAGTTAGTCATAGTACTGTACTTGACCCTTTAGCCGTGTTCGTGGTGATTGTGGGAATATTGTTACAAATACCAGACAATTAAAATGTTGTGCTGTGCGCTTGAATGTACTAACAGAACTTCCAAGAAGTCTAAAATGATAATATTATACATGTTAACCCCGTTCGCAGGTGTTTGTGTGCTTGGTAGCTTAGCTTGTTACTTATTAGCCAGCTAAGGACGTAACCCTTTATGCATACATATACATTTTAGTTTATGATTCAGCCTTGGGTAAGACTTTTATAGTCTATGGCTATGACGCCCATAATGCTAAACGGGAGCAAATGTTAATAGGGGACCCAATTATCCCAGTGGTGGCCGCCGGAGCTAACGGAGCCGCAGGGGGCTAGCTCCAGCCGGTGTCCCAGAGCTAGCCCCCTGCGGCTCCGTTAGGTCCGGGCGGTGGAGTCCGTCTCTTCTCAACGTGTGAATGACAAGCATTAAGAATAACAAAATATAGCTAATTCTCTTGCAGATTGTCTCATTTGATTATGAATGTAACGTTTATATCGGGGAACTACACTGTTAGCAGCAGGGTTGGGTTGTAACGGAATACATGTGACGGCGTTACGTAATCAGAATACAAAAATCAAGTAACTGTATTCAGCTCGCGTTACATTTGAAAAACGAGTAATCTGATTACAGTTACTTTCGTAAACCTGAAGTGAATACATTTTGGATTACTTATTGGAATTATTGGTGGGAAGATTTCCTCACAACATGTAATATTCATTACTAAAGGTACAGCCGAATCACCACAGCGCACAAAACCTATTACCACCGCAGATGGACCAAAAAAGCGTTTGAAAATAAATCGCGGGTCCACTCAGTGAAACAATAACAACGAAACATGGAGGAACAAAAGTCTGCGTTTAAATCGCTTGTGTGTGTGTGGTTAAAACACGTCAGCCTGCGGTCGCTCTTTAGCCTTACTAATGATTATTTCTGAAGGTAAACACAGTGAAGGTGGTGCGTGAAAGGCGGTGCGTGAAAGGCGGTGCGTGAAAGGCACTGCGAGCTCGTCTTCTCAGAGGCGTAGTTAACCCTCCCGCTGCCTCCTGGCGCTGCAGAGATTTCATGAAGTGAAGGAGGTTTTCCTTCTATAAAACAGCTGTGGGCAGCAGATACTGTGAGAGTCACAGACATGAATTCATAGATCAAGGCAGACTGGTGCACACTCTCCTGTTTTGCCGATCCGGTGCTTAAACAAATATAGCTCTACACCCCTGGCCGAAATGTCCTTAAAATGAAGTCCGAGTTTGACATTTTAATTAATGTCCTGCCAACACTGGCAGGAGAGAAGGCGACACGCCCGTTCTAAGCCGTGTCCCTCACTCTCCTCACATCCCAAGCTGCATCCCCAACAAGTGTATTATGTTGTTACATCGTTTCAGATGCTATGTTTCAGTTGTGCTCTTGATAAGCCATTAAAACAGTAAAACACGTTCAGTTTCCTTTTGCTTTTTGTGTCTCCTGTTCACCAAAACATGCCATCTGTGATGGAAAAAGAAAGTAATCCAAAAGTAATCTAAAAGTAATCTGATTACGTACTTTTTAAAGACACGTAACTGTAACTGTATTCGGATTACTTTCAGAGCCATGTAATCAGTAACTGTTACATTTACAAAGTAACCCTCCCAACCCTGGTTGTCAGTAACTTGGTAGGCCTATGCATGTATTTCATGTTAGCTTAGCTTCTTAGCCTGAGCTAGCTCTGTTTACTTCCAGTTCGGAGGCAGCAGGTCCCGCCTCGGCTCCGCCTCTTTGCCCTTATTTGGAGCAGGCGGGATTAGACTGACGTCACAGTCGAGCCGTTAGTGGCCGACTCCGCCTACTAAGGGCTTCACGGTAACTCTGCAGAATCCTGTGGGTGACGTCACGGACACTACGTCCATTTATATATACAGTCTGTGGTTGCATCTTGTAGGCACCTTTGGCCTCTTCCCAGCCGGTGATATAACAGCATGTGTTTCCCATCAGAGGAGGAACAGGCTGTTTGGATTTACAGGTAGATGACAATAAAAGATCTGTGAATCAGTTACTAACTGTGTCAATCAGAGCCACAGAAGAACAACTCTGGTTTCATTTCCAAAGAGGAAGTGTAACAGACCCTTGTTACATTCTCATTTAATGAATTCTGCAGAAACTGACAGATGATATCACTTCAGTTTCCCCATCACCAAATCATCTCCTGCTCACATTTCGCAGCTTTGGAAGTGAGAACACTGTGTGTGGAGTCGCATGCAAACAGGAGAGCTGCTGATTTGTGGTCACATGATGCTAGTGGGTGGAATCTGTGTGTCCATCTGGTATGACCCCCTGTTCAACTCCTCAAGCACTAATGCACATATGGAGCACACACACACTTAACAGCGCATACACACTCATATGAGGGAACAGCTGAAAGAAACTGCCCACCCTTCGAGCCATCCCCCCCCCCTCTTCCCTGCAGAGCCTCAGGACTCTTCCAGGTGTCCACTTCCCTCCTCCGCCTTTTCTCTCTCTGTTGTGTTCATGTATATCAACTTATAGATTCCTCACTGCAATGCAAGGGAAAGAATAGTCCCCATGAACTGCGTAGTTAACAAAAGAAACAGTGACATGGTCCATCAGTGTTGGTTTTACTCTTCAATATAGTATTAGAGTATCACAGTTGTCTTGATACATTTCATACAAGTCCCTCAGTTCATAATTCCCCCTTTTAAATAAATAGTTCAACCTATTGCCAAAAAGGATTGTGTCCCTGTTTTGCTGTTTTATTAGAAGATCAAGAGATTTTGTCCTGGCTTACAAGAACAGGGCAATATAAAAACTTGCTAAAATTGTACATATAAATCTTATTCTAATCTTATTAATCTAAATCCTGTTTTAGTGTCCGTAGCTCTCGTCATGGTTAGTTTCCAGTTGAATGTTTGTCTGAAGGATAAAGCTTGGATTGAGGGTCAATAAAAGAAATGAATCGGGGAATAAGGAAAGAGACACGCACTGCAGACTAAGTTAAAGAACTAAAGGAAAGCAGCCTAGAAGGGACAACGTATTTAAGAAACAAAGAAATAGAGACAAAGAAAAGATGGCAGCAAGGAAGGGAATAAAGGAAAGCAAATGAAGAAGTACCACAAGAAAGAGAGAAGGACTGTCGTGTTGTGCAGGAGTGCAGTTTCAGCTCCTATAAACCCAGGAGCTCTGAATACTGCTTATTAAGCAGGGACTGAGAGAGTGTGTGTGTGTGTGTGTGTGTGTGT